>NC_143505.1:20052500-20355530 GCF_051622355.1 Phaseolus vulgaris | reverse complement strand
ATTTGGCTCCTTCATTAAATGTTTTCAACTACCTTTTGGAGTTTAAATAGTTTAAATTAGTTTTCTCCAAGATTAAACTGCTATGTAATCTTTAAATGTTTTCAACTACCTTCATTAAACTGCTATGTAATCTTTTGTAATTCAATCTGTATCAGATGTGATCTTTCCTTATTCTCTCTTGATTTGTATTTCTGTAAAGAACTATGTTTCACATAGTCAGAGGTTGTTATGGTTTGTGGTGTGTTGTTTTTCCAAAGGAAGTGTGTGTTCTTGAGGCATTCAAGATCACTTCTTTGGTGTGTATATGGTTGATTACATAGTGGAATAACCAATGGTTTCTGGGGCTTGGATGTAGCTCTTGGTGTAAGAGTGAACTAGTATAAATGTGTTTGTGTGATTCTTTCTTTCCCTAATCTCAATTATATCTGTTTTAAGTTGTTTTTATAAACTGCTGATAAAAACAATCGGTTGAATCGCATAAATAACCAGTTGATTTTCTAGATATCAACTAAAACAGTTTTGTAACTTGAGTATTTTCATTCTTTTGGCTTTGATTCTTCATTGGTGTTCTCCATGCCTTCAAAGTTTAAGAAAAATGTTCAAAAACAATTCATCGTCCCTCTTGTTTTAGGCGTACAATTCTAACAATTGGCATCAAGAGCTAGGTTCTTGAAAGTTACTCAAGTTTTGATCCAAAATTTTGATTTTATGGCTGATAAACTACCTTTTGGGGAAGGTACTTCTATAAATAGACCACCACTGCTTTGTGGTGTAAATTACCAATTCTGGAAGGTAAGGATGAAAATCTTTCTTGAATCAATTAACAAAGGTATTTGGGATGCAATTAAAAATGGTCATTTTATCCCTATGATTGAAAATGAAAAAGTAATTTATGAAAAACATTGGTCCCAATGGACTGAGCAAGAAAGGAAAAAGGCACAATATGATTGTATTGCTAAGAACATTATCACATCTGCACTAAGTTCTGACGAGTTTTTCAGGGTGTCTCAATGTGAATCAGCAAAGGAGATGTAGGATACTCTTGAAGTGACTCATGAAGGCACCAATGATGTGAAAAGGGCAAGGAAGCACACTCTCATACAAGAGTATGAGAGTTCAGAATGCAGAAGGGGGAAACAATTGTAGAAGTGCAAAAACGGTTTACTCATATTGTAAATCATCTTATGAGTCTTGGTAAAACATTTGATAAAGAGGAGTTTAATATCAAAAAATTTAAGTGTCTTGATAGATCATGGCAGCCTAAGATTACTATCATATCTGAATCAAAGGATCTAACATCCATGACCACTGCCTCATTGTTTGGAAAGTTGAGGGAACATGAGTTAGAAATGAACAGGCTAAGTGTTCAAAAGAATGAGGACAAACATGTGAGGACAATTGCATTGAAGGTTGCTGGGAACAGAAACTGTCAACATTCAAGTGATGACAGTGAAGAAGAAACTTTTAATTTGTTGTCAAAGAAATTCAGCAAGTTCTTAAAGAAGAACAACGGCAAAAATAACACCAATGATAGGTATGTTAGAAAGAAACCTATTGATTTCAATACTAACAAATATACATGTTTTGGATGTGGTGAGAAGGGGCATATAAAAGCTGAATGTCCTACTAAAAAAAGTAAAGAGAAAAAGTCCATCAAGAAGTTTGAAAAGAAAGGCAAATAAAAAAAGGCCTACATTGCTTGGGATGACAATGATGTTTCATCATCAAGTGCCTTTTCAAGTGAAGAAGAAGAAGCAAATTTGTGTCTAATGGCCAAAGGAGAAAATGACACAAGCAGTGTAAGCTTCTGTTCCTCAATTAATGTTGAAAATTGATCCGGTCGGTCATCGGTAGTCGATGACGTCAGCAGCAGATAACCACGTGGACCACTCGCACGGTAACACGTGGATCAGGTGGCAGAGAAATCGGGGAGGAGATCACCCGGTATGGTTATCGGTGGTCAGTAACCGAGTGACCACCGACAGATCAGTTCCAAGATAAACGGGTGACACGTGGATCAGGTGGCAGAGTAGTCATGGAGGAGATTCCCCGGTATGGAGATCGGTGGTCAGTAACCGAGTGGCCACCGACAGATCAGTGCCAAGATAAACACCCAGGGGAGAACGCGAGAAGCAATAGAGCACCGATCAGTCATCGGGTGCATGGTCATCGGGGTTTCGTGTTACACGCAGTTAAACTGGGACTGAGATTCCCAGCGAGAGCATTACGCATGGACCTCGCATGATCATACCTCAGAGAAAGAAGAGCTCCTCATCGGTATAGTCGTGCACGAGAGTGGCCTGAGGGAGTCAGTAAACCGGTCAGTGATTGGTTACTCTCTCAACCCATTACGTGCATGGCATCGTGAAGGGGAAATCGTGTATGCAGAGAGCAATGTTTGGTGAGTGTGCCTAGTCCAGCCACACCTGGCGTTCTCCTGGGAATGTGCGATTTCACCCAGATGGAAGAAACGCGCTAAGTTACTCCGCAAGGGAATAACTTAGGCGCACAAGAGATGCGCTAGAGCCCTTCAGGTGGAGGCATGTGAACGGTTAGATGCGAGTTGCATGCCTCCACGTGTCACTGTCTGAGAGGGGCGCGACCCAGATAAAGGTGCACTCCGTGTCGTGAAAGGTACAGACAGAAAACCCAGACACCCACGACCCTGACTGTGGTACGTTTTCGTACAAAAGCATAATAGAATTCTGACACGCGCAGAGGATAGCGTAGCAGAATTCTGTTAGGCACAGACACAGAGGGGGATAAAAAGAGAATCAGAGAGAAATACACACACACTGTTTTTTTTTACACACATTATTTTCTAGTGATTCTGTGATCTAACTTAAGCGTCGGAGTGCAAACGGCCGCTAGAGGTGCCGTCTGTGTGTCTGCAGGTTGCGTTTGGAGTTCCCAAGGAGGAGGTTCTAAGAGTGTTCTTGCAGATAGCACAGTTGCCAGAGGCGGGTCAAGCAAGCGACAAGGCAATTCCTCCACCCTCGAGTTGTCGGCAGGATCATTTGGCGCCCACCGTGGGGCACGTATAAAAGGTGATTCCCACCCATAGTTTGTGTTGGTGGTGCTTCGAGAGTTCTCTGTTCGACTGCTCACTATCGTAGTTGACTCCTGGAGTTTCCGTTTGTTTGGAGTTCTTTGAGCTGCTGAGTTTGCTGAGGAAGGATGAGGACAACGCGCTCAAGTTCAGTTGCGCCATCAACCGACGAAGATGCTGTGTCCATGACGCAAGTGATGGACATGATGAGGACGCTGCAGGAGAACGTGGCTTCATCGCGTTTTGAGCAGGAAAGGATGCACGAGGCGCTGGTGGCCTCGCAAGCAAGGAACGAAGAGCTCAACAGGATCAACGAAGAGCTGCGCAAAGCCCTTCAGGAGCGGGAGGAGCGTGCGGCAGGGGACAGATCTACACCCCAATCCCCGCCACGCAGCTTTCCTATGCCATTTTCCCAAGAGATCATGGACTCGGTAGTCCCGGCTAACACTGTGGCGGTGAAAGCGTCTTTCACTGGGGTGGAGGACCCTGAAGCCCATCTCACGCCGTTTCATACTCAGATGATGCTCTCAGGGGGCTCAGACGCGGTGTATTGTAAGGTGTTCATGAGCACTTTGAGCGGAACGGCGTTGGACTGGTTAGTCAGTATACCCACTGGCCACATTACCACGTTCCAACAGTTTTCCAAGATGTTTGTTGAGCAGTACATAGTGAACAAGGCACCACCTTTGGTGTCTTACGACTTGTTCGATATAAGGCAGTACCAAGGGGAGTCCTTGAAGGATTTCCTAAACAGATTCAGAGCTCAGATAGTTCGTTTGCCAGGAAAGGACGAAGAGATGTTCGTGCACGCCTTCAAAAAGGGTGTGTTGCCTAGGCCTTTTAGTGAGTCGCTCATCAGAAGCCACCCCGCCACGTTCGCCGAAATCCGGCGACGTGCTGTGGCTCACATTGCCGCCGAGAGCGAGGTCACCGAGAAGAGAGGAAATGTGGCCCCAGCTAAACTGCGCACCCAAGCAAGGGTGTAGCCTCAGAGGGTAATGGAGGCGGCGGCGGGAAAGAGGGATCAAAGGACGCGTCATCCTTACGACCCTAAGAAAAATAAGAGCAAGGGACCAAGGTGCCCCAGGGAGAGTAATCGCCTCCCGAGGTATGAGTTTGTGACGGGTTTGGCTAATTTGATCGCCATCCCAAACATAGCTGCCAGGCTCAAAGTGCCTGAGAAAACGGCGGAGAAGATTTTGGGGCCAAAACCAGACGCATGGTGCGAGTTCCACAAGAGTTTTGGCCACTCTATCAATTCGTGTTTGGCTCTGGGGCACCAGCTCGACGAAGGATTACTTGCTAGAGAAGCAAGCGGACCAAGCATCAGGGTCTCAACCGGCGAGCAGCGGAGGGCAACAGCACGAGGTGCCTATTCACGGCGAGATCCACACCATAGCTGGCGGATTCTCCGGCGGGGGGTGCACAGCGTCGCAACGAAAGAGGTACGCGAGGTCGATAATGTCAGTGGAAGTCTTTGAGGATCACTCGCCCGACGTGGACATCACGTTCACCAAGGGGGACCGCAGGGACGTGGTGCCTCACGACAACGACCCCATTGTGATCTCGCTTGTCACTGCGGGAAGGACCGTCCACCGGGTGCTGGTCGACCAAGGAAGCTCAGCAGATGTGATGTTTAGGCCAACCTTTGAGAAGTTGCAACTGTCCCCTGATCAGCTAAGACCATATGGGGGCTGCTTGTACGGTTTTGCCAGCGACCAAGTGGAGGTGAGGGGGTATATCGAGCTAAGGACGACCTTCACCGACGGCTTGGCCTCACGAACGGAGAAGGTCATGTACCTTGTTGTAAACGCCCCATCAGCATACAACATACTGTTGAGGAGGCCAACGCTCAACAGAACAGGAGTTGTGCCTTCGACAAGGCACATGAAGGTCAAGCTGCCGTCTGTGGAGGGTATGATCATCACTATTTGCTCCGACCAGAAGGAGGCAAAGAAGTGTTACGAAAACAGCCTCAAGAACAAGAGGTCTGTGTGCCACGTAACCACAACGCCTCCCCCTGGCGTGGAGCCGGAGCGCGAACCCCGACGAGCTTCGGATGCGGCGTTAGAGGTGGTCGCCGAGGGCGATGTGCCGATGGGGAATGTAGAGGCGAGGTCGGAGAGAAAATGCTCGGAGACCGCCAAAGAAACCGGTATCGCGAGGGCGCTGATCGCCAGCGAGAGGAAACCTCAGCCAGTAGAGGAATGGCTCGAGAAGGAGATCAGTGGTAAGGTGTTTAAGCTGGGAAGAACCCTGGATAGCAAGACGCAAGACCAGATCGCCGAGGTAATAAGTAGACACTTGGATGCGTTTGCGTGGGCTGCTTCAGATATGCCGGGGATCGACCTCGATTTCTTGTGCCATCGTTTGGCAATGGACCCCCAAGTCAGGCCTATCCGCCAAAGAAGAAGAAAATTCAATGAGGAGAAGAGACAGGCGATCAAAGAAGAGACACGGAAACTACTTGCAGCGGGTTCAGGGAAATCCAATATCCAGAATGGCTCGCTAACGTCGTCCTGGTCAAGAAGAGCAGCGAAAAATGGCGGATGTGCGTTGACTTTACAGACTTGAAAAAGGCCTGCCTGAAGGACTCTTACCCTTTGCCAAGCATTGACGCCCTAGTAGACAGTGCATCAGGGTGCAAGCTGCTCAGTTTCTTGGATGCCTTCTCGGGGTACAACCAAATCTAAATGCACCCCATGGACGAAGAGAAAACCGCCTTCATGACGGAAAGGTCATGTTATTGCTACAAGGTGATGCCCTTCGGGTTGAAGAATGCAGGGGCCACGTACCAAAGGCTGATGGACAAGGTGCTCGCGCCCATGCTCGGAAGGAATGTGTAGGCATACGTCGACGACATGGTCGTGACGTCCCTGGAGAAAGATAAGCACGTCGCAGACTTGGAAGAGTTGTTCACCACAATAGCCATGTACAAGCTAAAACTGAATCCTGAAAAGTGCGTTTTTGGTGTAGAAGCAGGGAAATTTCTGGGGTTTCTTCTGTCAGAGAGGGGAATTGAGGCTAACCCCGAGAAGTGTGCCGCCATTTTGGCAATGAGGAGCCCCGCCAATGTGAAGGAGGTGCAGCAACTCACGGGGCGGATGGCCGCCCTGTCTCGATTCGTATCGGCAAGTGGAGAGAAGGGTCACCCATACTTCCAATGTTTGAAGAGAAACAACAGATTTGTTTGGACAAAGGAGTGTGAGGAGGCCTTCGTAAAGCTCAAGGAATATTTGGCGAGCCCTCCAGTTCTGTGCAAGCCCCAAGACATAACACCCCTCAGGTTGTACTTTGCCATAACTGAGAGGGCGATCAGCGCAGTGCTAGTGCAGGATCAGGACCAGACCCAAAGGCCTATATATTTCGTTAGCAAGGTGCTGCAAGGCCCGAAGGTAAGGTACCAGGCCCTAGAAAAGGCAGCATTAGCGGTTGTATTCTCGGCGAGGAGATTGCGCCATTACTTCCAGAGCTTCACGGTACTGGTGATGACTGATCTGCCGATCCAGAAGGTTTTGAAGAAGCCCGATGTGGCTGGAAGGATGGTGAAGTGGGCGGTCGAGCTTTCGGAGTTCGACATCAAGTATGAACCCCGGGGATCGATCAAAGGGCAAGTCTTCGCCGATTTCGTGGTCGAGTTGTCCTCCGAGGTGGCACAAAACGCCGAGGGTGACTTTCGCTGGGTACTCTCTGTTGATGGGTCGTCCAACCAGCTGGGCAGCGGGGCTGGGGTCATCTTGGAAGGGCCCAACGGAGTGTTGATAGAGCAGTCATTGAGGTTCGCTTTCAAAGCAAGCAACAACCAAGCAGAGTATGAGGCTTTGATCACTGGAATCTTACTGGCTAAGGAAATGGGGGCGAGAGTGCTGATGGCCAAGAGCGACTCGCTGTTGGTCACAGGACAAGTAACTGGCGAGTTCCAAGCCAAGGACCCGCAGATGGCAGCCTACTTGGAGTACGTGCAGGAGCTAAGAAGATCTTTCGCTTCGTTTGAAGTGGTGCACGTGCCAAGAGAACAGAATGCCCGAGCTGACTTGCTAGCCAAGCTCGCCAGTTCGGGCAAGGGGGGTAGGCAGAGGACTGTCATTCAAGAAATTTTGAAAGCGCCTCGAGCATTCGTGGCAGACCACCAAGTTCTCCATGTTTGTAGATCAATGGGAAGACCAGCGAGAAGTCATAGGTCCCTAACGCAGGAAACTCTGAGGGCGCCGAGGGTCAGAGCGTGCCCAGCAGAAGAAGGGGCAAGATCGATGTAGATTTGCGTTGTCCACGAGCCAGACACGTGGATAACGCCTTACCAACGTTATTTAGCGGATGGTGTGCTTCCAGTGGACTCAACTGAGGCCAGAAAAATAAAGAAGAGCTCCAGCAAGTTTACCCTTATTGACGGCGAGCTGTACAGGTTTGGATTCACGCACCCCCTCCTTGTATGCATACACGGAGAGAAGTGCACGAGGATTATGGCTGAGCTCCATGAGGGAATTTGCGGGAGCCACATTGGAGGTCGATCGCTGGCGACAAGGACTATCCGTGCAGGCTATTACTGGCCCACGATGAGAGAAGATTGCAAGAGATACGCCCAGCGTTGCAAGCAATGCCAGCAGCACGCCGATTGGCACAAGGCACCCCCAGAAGAGCTGAAGTCGATTTACAGCCCCTGGCCGTTCCATACTTGGGGAATTGACATTCTGGGACCCTTCCCATTGGCGATCAGGCAGATGAAGTACTTGGTGGTAAGCGGAGCCAGTGACCCAGATCACCGCACACAAGATCGAGAGCTTTGCATGGAAGAACATAGTGCGCCGGTTTGGTGTGCCTAAACGCCTGGTGTCAGACAATGGGACTCAGTTTGCAAGTCACCTCTTGAAAAAGCTGTGCGAAGAGGTGGGGATACAACAGGTGTTTGCATCTGTCGAGCACCCACAGACGAATGGCCAAGTGGAGTTTGCCAATCGGGTGTTGCTGAGAGGTTTAAAGAGAAGATTAGAGAAAGCTAAGGGATCGTGGGCTGAAGAGGTACCCCGCATAGTTTGGGCATACCATACCACTGAGCAGTCAGGAACCCACGAGACCCCCTTTAGTTTGGTTTATGGATGTGATGCGATGATTCCAGTCAAAATCCAGGAAAGCTCGCCGAGATTCCAGAACTTCGTGGCGGAAGACTCGAACGAAGAAAGAAGAATGAATCTGGATTTGCTGGATGAGGTCAGGGAGGAGGCGAGAGTGAAAGCCGAAGCGGTAAAGAGAAGAGTTGAGCGAAGGTACAACTCTAAGGTAACGTCAAGGCAGTTTAGAAGCGGCGATTTGGTGATAAGGAAGGCCCATCAATATGAGATGCAGAACAAGTTATCGCCCAAGTGGACGGGACCGTTCAGAATAACTGAGGCGCTCGGGAATGGCGCCTACCGCTTGGAGACGTTAGAAGGAGGGGCGATTCCTCGCACTTGGAACGCCACACATCTCAAGTCGTATTACAGTTAAAGCCTTGTAAGTAAAGACGAATATGAAGAGATTTGGATAGTTTCTGTTAAAACAATTTCAAGGGGGCACTCTTTTTTCCCTAAGGAGGGTTTTTAATGAGGCCACCCAATAGAGAAGAGTTTTTCAAAGTTTAAAGCTTCTATGTTTGCATGCTTATGGCTTCGAGAGTTTTAGGAAAAAGGCCTTATTACTCGTATGTGATCTAGGGCAACAGTAAAATCGTATTGCATGCTCTCAGTTAAAAGTTTTAAAGTCCCCATCGTTTTTCGGCGATCGGCGGCATCAGTTAAAAGTTTTAAAGACCTCGTCGTCTTTCGGCGATCGGAGGCACCAACAATGATTAAAGACCTCAACGCCCTTGCGCGTCTTGAGGCGAGAAAGAGATAAAGTCCTCCTCGTCTTTGTGCGAGTGCAGATGAGAACAGGTTAAAAGACCTCTCTGCACCAGCAGATAGAGGCAAGATTAAAGTCCTCAGTGCATCCAGGGGGGGTGGAGATGTACACCCTGGGCAAGTTGAGGCACCAGATAAAGTCCTTCTCACCTTAGAGTGAGTTTAGGCAAGATAAAGTCCTTCTCACCTTAGAGTGAGTTCAGGCAAGAAAAAGCCTTTCTCACCGAGTGAGTCCAGGCAAAATGAGTTGAAAGGTCAGGGGTGTTTGTGACCTTAAATGGTGGGAAGGGGAGGAAAATGCCTTTCCCCCATTAAGTGAAACATCAATGTTGACCCAGTAAGACCAGATCATTGTTCTGAAACTCAGGAAGGTAGAGAAGGATCCGAAAGGCGCCTCTATCCCCAGATGAGGGAACAATGATCAGGTCAGGAAAAGAAGAAAGGTAACATCGCCAGAACCTTATGGCGTGAAAGTTGAGACAGTGAAGGGGTTGTGCGGCGAGTACCAGATCAGAAGAGCTCCGGGCGATGACAGAAGTAGGGGGGATTTCACTTGGCAGATCAGGTAAACTGTATTTTAATACTAGTTTGAGTCAAAACCTGCTGCCTAGTAAGTGATTTTATGTTAAGGTTTGTTTCCTTAAGTTCACAAGTTTTATTGAACGTCATCGCCGAAGAATTGATAGTTGCTCAAGTTTACTTTGAGTTAACAGTTTGCCAAGTTTGTTATAAGGTTAAACAACTTGCTCGAGTTAAAAGCGGTACATGGAGGGTCAAGTTCAAGTATTGCTGAGTTCACGCAGTTGAGCAAGTTTCGCCAAACAAGGTATCACCTCTGACGATCGATGTCCTCTATGCACTTAGCGCTAGAGCGATAGATAAGCAAAGTGAAGTACAAAGAACGATGACTGATGAGTTGTCGGTGGGTACGCTGCCCAAAGAACGATGACTGATGAGTTGTTGGTGGGTACGCTGCTTGAAGAACGATGACTGATCAGTCTTGCCTTGTCGGAGGAAACTTTTCCAAACAAATTCCTACACAACAAGCTAGCAGACAGGCTATGCCTTGTCAGTCATCCAGTACAAAGCAGTGCACAAGAACTGTTAAGGACGAAGCTAAGGGAGTTGTTATTCGTGATCAAAGTAGAGGCCAAGATCAAAGAAGGCAGATCGCGCTAAGCCTAAGCTGGTTAACAGTTAGTCGTGTGCAAAGAGAAAGACAAAGCTTAAGAAAATGCGAAGAGAAAGATATGCGTCTGAAACTAGTATATATTAAGCAACAAAGTTTATACAAGTTCAAGTACAACAAATTGTGCAGAAGTGTAAAATTACAAAAAAAAAAAAAGAGAAAGAGCTCAAGGAAGAGGGATGAGTTTTCCATCTACCACTTCGTGATAAATGCTGAACTGGGAGAGGTCCAGATCCGGGAGAATGCATTTGATCTGCTCGAATGCCAGCTCGAACCCATCAGCAAGGGCTTCAGCGCCCACGCCCATAAGGTCAGCATTCTCCACTTCGAGCTTTTGCTTGGAGGCCTCCGTAGCATTCTTCTCGGTGGTAAGGGAAGCAATGGAAGAAGCAGCTTCTTCCAATTGGCCCTTTGCCTCAGACAGCTTGCTCACCGCCTCCTCAAGCTTGTTCTCCCCAGTAGTGGTCGTTTCTCTGGCAGACTCGAGATCCCCCGCCAGTTGTGAGTTCAGTTGGCGTAGGGAGGAAGTCTCGGCCTCCAGGTGGGTCACCTTGCCCCGCAACTCCACCACCTCGCAGTCCAAGACATTGATGGCTTGTCCCATCAAGATCTCAGTCTTGATGGTCTCTTGGACCTGCGCCAGGTACTCACCCCTGGATTTTTCCACCATACCCCTCAGCAGGGCTACGGACTCTTGGGCAGCTTCGAAGTCACTCTGCAGTGACCCCTTGTCGTGCTCAAGCTCCTTTACCCTCTTCTCCAGGGCTATTTGCTTGTGGTGCTGGGTGGAAAACTCCAGGGAAAGCACTATCTGCTTCGTCAGGTGCATGTCCAACTCCTCCCCGTTCCACTCGACAAGCTCCCAGCTGCGAATGAGCTGTCGGACCAAGGCAATGACTCGGCTGAAGTTCTCATTGCTTGCTCCAGAGCCGCTTGGTCGAGAGCTGGCCCCGCCGCCTTCAGCGGTAGCGGCGGAGGTTGGCGGTGGTGGTGGCATCACGAGAGGTCCCGGGAGATCCCCCGAGCGAGCAGAATCGCCCCCAGCAGGTGGAGTGGATTGACCAAGTGGTTGGCCTACTGGGGAAGGAGATGGTGATCGAGGAGCTGGGGATGGCAGTTGTTGAGGAGAGGGAAAGTATGTTGGCACTAGGGCAGGTTGAATAGAAGGAGGCGAGGGCGAACCTTCCTCTATCTCCACTACCTCAATCTCCCCAGGCTGAAGAGATGAAGCCCCCCCAACCGCTGGAAGTTTCCTCTTGCAGTGTACGAGAGGAGAGCCAGAGCTCTCCTCTTCGGTTGAGGGAGCAGGAGCAGCAGCAGCAGCAGATGAAGGAAAGGCCTTCGCCAGCTTTCTTCTCTTCCTTCCTGGCTCGGGGCCTTCAGCTGGCGCGACCGAGAGAGGAGGAGTGGTGGAAGAAGAGGAGCCAGTCCCTTTGGCCCCTTTGAGTCTGGCAAGCTCCAGCAAAGCTTTCCTCCTTTCCTTCCCTGACATCGTATCTACATCGAAGGGAAAAAGAAGAGCTAGATAGCATAGTTATGCAAGTGAGTCAAAATGTATGCAAGCATGCATGAGAATGAGCAAGTATCCTAAGAGGTGAAAGAAGAAGAGCCTACCTATGTATTTTTTCAAAGCCAACACATCAAACTCATGTTTGATGAGAAGAGCAGAGTTGTACTTGGCCCCCAGGAACAGCCCACATAGCTCGCGCTCGTAGGGGGCCATGGCTTCGAGACCCCGGGGTTTCTTGAACTCAACCCCAGGAACCCAGTAGAGGGGGTACCCCTCGAGCAATGTTGGACTTTGTGGGGTGGCAGATATCATGTAGAACCTGCCTTTCCAATCTTTGAAGGATTGCTGATACAGGCCCAAGAGCACCCGTCCAGCAACCCCATTCAGACTGACCCCAGGGTTCTTCGCCTCGAAGAAGTAGAGAAACACATCCACGGAGGCGTTAAGCCCGAAGTAATTGCAGAGAATCTCAAATGCCCGGGTGAAAGCCCAGGCATTTGGATGGAGTTGGCAGGGTGCGACGTTCAGCTCCATCATCAGCTCCTTCTCGAAAAAGGTGAAGGGCAGACGCAACTTCAACCTCTTGAAGATGGCGGAGTAGACGAAGGTGAAGGGCACCCCATTGGTGGCCCTGTCATCCGCACAGATGGGCATCCCTCGAGGAGGAATGCGTATACGGATATTAATATCGTTTTCCCTATCGACGGCGCAAGAAGACTCATCTGGGTCGTTGCTCAGAAGGGATTTGAGGTGACCCTGCGGTAGTAGGGTGGAGGTTTCGGCCAGCAACGCCAAGGGAGCCCAGTCGTAGACCCTGGCGTTGTCATGGTAGGAGGTTGCATCGGGTGGTGGCGATGCCGGTGCACTTGCTGAAGGCTGTGCACCAGAAGACGAAGTGACGATTCGAGCGGTTTGTTTTAAGCGAGCCATTGCGAGATAACTGCAATGGAGAAAAATGAAGGGTCAGAGGAATGGAAGAAGAAGAAATGATGAATGGTTCGGTGAAAAACAGAGGAAGGGAAGAAGAAAGAGATGTCTAGGCAAAAAAGAGGAAGAGGGAGAAGCAGAAAGCAGAGTGAGGGGCGCGAAAACCCTAGCGCGGGTCGAGAAGAGGAAAAACAGAGAAGATGAATGCATGATAATGAAAGGGACGAATGCAATCGGTGAAAAGAGCCTAAATAGACCAAGGAAGAAGAAAAACCATACCTTTGAGTGATCGCGAAAGGTTGGGAGGTAGAAAGCTTGAAGGGAGATGGGCGCGCAGAGAGGGAATTCGAAGTGAGCCTGAGAGTGTTGAAGAAGATGATGAAACAGTGAAAACGCGCGCCTATTTGAATAAGGGAAGCACTAGCGGCACTCCACGCTGGCCGTTGATGCGGCCACGTGTCGCAAGATTAAGAAAGGAAGTTGTAACGTTAAAGGGCAACACGTGAGGTGGCCCCACTTGCCATGTGGACCGAGAGCGCGACCACTTAGTCTCTTCGCTGAGAACAAGTTCACAGCTCGAGACTAGGGGGCTTGTGATCCGGTCGGTAATCGGTAGTCGATGACGTCAGCAGCAGATAACAACGTGGACCACTAGCACGGTGACACATGGTCAGGTGGCAGAGAAATCGGGGAGGAGATCACCCGGTATGGTTATCGGTGGTCAGTAACCGAGTGACCACCGACAGATCAGTTCCAAGATAAACGGGTGACACGTGGATCAGGTGGCAGAGTAGTCATGGAGGAGATTCCCTGGTATGGAGATCGGTGGTCAGTAACCGAGTGGCCACCGACAGATCAGTGCCAAGATAAACACCCGGGGGAGAACGCGAGAAGCAATAGAGCACCGATCAGTCATCGGGTGCATGGTCATCGGGGTTTCGTGTTACACGCAGTTAAACTGGGACTGAGATTCCCAGCGAGAGCATTTTGCATGGACCTCGCATGATCATACCTCAGAGAAAGAAGAGCTCCTCGTCGGTATAGTCGTGCACGAGAGTGGCCTGAGGGAGTCAGTAAACCGGTCAGTGATTGGTTACTCTTTCAACCCATTACGTGCATGGCATCGTGAAGGGGAAATCGTGTATGCAGAGAGCAATGTTTGGTGAGTGTGCCTAGTCCAGCCACACCTGGCGTTCTCCTGGGAATGTGCGATTTCACCCAGATGGAAGAAACGCGCTAAGTTACTCCGCAAGGGAATAACTTAGGCGCACAAGAGATGCGCTAGAGCCCTTCAGGTGGAGGCACGTGAACAGTTAGATGCGAGTTGCATGCCTCCACGTGTCACTGTCTGAGAGGGGCGCGGCCTAGATAAAGGTGCACTCCGTGTCGTGAAAGGTACAAACAGAAAACCCAGACACCCACGACCCTGACTGTGGTACGTTTTCGTACAAAAGCATAACAGAATTCTAACACGCGCAGAGGACAGCGTAGCAGAATTCTGTTGGGCACAGACACAGAGGGGGATAAAAAGAGAATCAGAGAGAAATACACACACACTGTTTTTTTTACACACATTATTTTCTAGTGATTATGTGATCTAACTTAAGCGTCGGAGTGCAAACAGCCGCTAGAGGCACCGTCTGTGTGTCTGCAGGTTGCGTTTGGAGTTCCCAAGGAGGAGGTTCTAAGAGTGTTCTTGCAGATAGCACAGTTGCCAGAGGCGGGTCAAGCAAGCGACAAGGCAATTCCTCCACGCTCGAGTTGTCGGCAGGATAAAAAATTATAGACAATTTCTTGAAGCTTTCAAAGAAACACATGAGGAAGATAATAGATTGGCTCTCTTGAACAACCAATTGAAAGGCTTAAATAATTGGTTGAAAAATAGAGTTAAAACACTAGAAGAAGAGCTAGAAAATTCGAAAAATGATTTTGAAAATCTAGAATTGATTTATAAAAACTCTTCTTGCAAGTGTAACTCTAGTTTTTATGAAAACTGTGAATCTCTTGAAAAGAAAGTTCATTACCTTGTAAAAACTGTGGATAAGCTTTCAAAAGGAAAATCAAACTTTGAGACTGTTCTAGCATCTCAAAATTGTGTTTTTGGAAAATTTGGTTTGGGTTTCTATCCACAAAGTAAGAAAAATTGAATTTCAAAACCTTATTCTACTATAACAGAAAAACAACGGATTGAAAAGTCGAAACAACCGATTGTTACATGTTTTTACTACATGAAAATAGGTCATTCTGTTAGGTTTTGTAAAATTAGGAAATTTTATGTTTCTAAAGGTGATATGAAGTGGATTCCCAAGAATCCTAAGGGTTCAAAGGATCCAACTAATGCTCATGGTCCCAAATTTGTAAGGGGACCAAATCTTGATACTTGATTTTGTCTTATAGAAGATTCTTTGATAGAAAATCAACATATGTGGTACCTGGAGAGTGGGTGCTCCTAGCATATGATAGGGGAGAAATCCAAGTTTGTCAACCTTATCCTCAAGCAAGAAGGTCATGTGACCTATGGAGACAACAATAAAGGGAAGTTTCTTGGGACAGGCACCATTGGTGACAAGAACAACTTCCTAATTCATGATGTCATATACGTAGAAGGGCTTGAGAATAGTCTACTCAACATTAGTCAGTTGTGTGATAAAGGTTATCAAGTAACCTTCAAATCCAGCACTTGTGAGATACGTCTACCAAATTCACAGGAAGTATTGTTAATTGGTAAAAGGGTCAACAATGTTTATCTTCTTGATATCTCACATCCTACATCTATTGGTTGTCTTCTAAACCAACATGAGGAATCATGGTAATGGCATAGAAGAATATCTCATATTCACATGCATGATTTGAATAAACTTATATCTACAGATCTTGTTGTAGGATTATCCAAGATCAAGTTTGAGAAAGACCATATATGTGAAGCATGTCAAAAGGGGAAACAAATTAGACATTCTTTTAAGCTGAAAAGTGTAGTTTCCACTTCAAAACCCCTTGAGCTCCTCCACATGGATTTATTTGGTCCTTCAAGAACTATGAGTCTTGGTGGTAATTACTATGTTCTTGTTATTGTTCATCACTTTTCTAGGTTTTGGACACTGTTTTTAGAATCAAAGAGTGATGTTTTTGCTACCTTCGAAAAGCTTGCTAAGAGGTTGCAAAACACCAGCTGCAGCAACATATGTGTTACTCGTAGTGATCATGGTGGAGAATTCCAAAATGAAAAGATCAGTTCATTCTATGAAAAGCTTGGAATCTTCCATAATTTCTCTACTCCTATAACTCCTCAGCAAAATGGAGTTGGGGAAAGGAAGAACAAGTCTCTTAAAGAGCTTGCAAGAACCATGTTGAGTGAATCCTCCTTGCCAAAGTACTTTTGGGAAAATGCTATTAGCACTACATGTTATGTGATGAACATGGTTATTATAAGATCAATCTTGAAAGTTAGCAAGGTGTCTTTATTGTGTGACAACACAAGTGCTATAAATCTTACCAAAAATCAGATTCAGCATTCCAGAACAAAACACATAGAGAATCGTCATCACTTTATAAAGGATCATGTCAGTAATGGAGATTGTGAAGTGAAATTCATTGAAACAGAAAAGCAACTGACAGACATTTTCACTAAGTCTTTGCCAAAAGACAAGTTTTTTCTCTTAAGAAATTAGTTGGGTATTATTGATTCTCAAACTCTTTCTTAATTTTGTTTTTATCCCTTCTATTATTCTATTTGTGAAGACAAATAAGGGGAGAATATTCTAGTTTGTATGTTGTTTGTATGATGGTTTATAATTGTTTTAATTGTTGGTTTAAAGCTGTTGCAGAAACTTTGATTTTGCATACTTACATTGGTTTTTTTCACACTGATTTTGTTGATTTTCATTGTGAAAATCACATAGTGGAAACTGATTTAGTGGTGCAAGGGAACTTGGATATGATTACTCTCTCGTATTGCATATTTTAGTTTTTTTGCAGGTACCCTCAAATTCAAACAGAAAACACAAGCAAACCAGGGATTTGTCTTCATCAAATAGGTGGAGATTGTTGAACAAGAGCTTTGATGTCTCCAAATCTATATGGATTGCTTGAAGGTTGGATGTAGCTTGTGTGTGTGAGTTATGAGTAGTTTGAATTTGTAAATCCACTCTTAGTTAGGATTCAAATTTGGTTTAAATCAAATCCTTCTGGAAAAAAATGTTTTGCAAAGAAGTGGAAAAACAACCAGTTGTTTTATCGTTTCAATTGGTTGTTTGACACTTAGTGTTTTTGAAACAGGTTTTGACAAAGCTTGAAATTGGTTTAGTATGCAAGGGAATCTGAATATGATTACTCTTTGGTACTGCATATTTTAGTTGTTTTGCAAGTACCATTAAATTCAAACAGAACAACACAAGCAAACTAGGGATTTGTCTTCATCAAATAGGTGGAGATTGTTGACCACGAGCTTTGAGGTCTCCAAATCTATATGGATTTCTTGAAGGTTGGATGTAGCTTGTGTGTGTGTTCTGAGTAATTTTAATTTAAAAATCCACTCTTAGTTAGGATTCAAAGTTGGTTTAAATCAAATCCTTTTGAAAAAGAGTGTTTTGCAAAGAAGTGGAAAATTAACCAGTTGTTTTATCGTTTCAATCGGTTGTTTGATACTTAGTGCTTTTGAAACAGGTTTTGACAAAGCTTGAAATTGGTTGACTTGCTGTCAAGCCAATTCAATCGGTTGTTTTGACAATTCAACCGATTGTTTTTTGAAAACTCTTAACAAAATATGTTAAGTTTAGTAAATTTGTTTTAATTGATTCAAAACTGATTTGGCTCCTTATTAAATGTTTTCAACAACCTTTTGGAGTTTAAATAGTTTGTTTTACGCTCCTGGTAGAAATGATCTTAGATTAATCTTTTGAAATCAGTTCTCTCCAAGATTTAGATCAAGCTTATTGAACTTGTCTAAGAGTGGAATAGGACTGCTATGTTATCTTTTGTAATTCAATATGTATCAGGTGTGATCCTTCCTTATTCTCTTTTGATCTGTATTTCTGTAAAGAACTATGTTTCACAGAGTCAGAGTTTGTTCTAGTTTGTGGTGTGTTGTTTTGCCAAAGGAAGTGTGTGTTCTTGAGGCATTCAAGATCACTTCTTTGAGGTGTGTGTGGTTGTAATCTGTGGTTGATTACATAGTGGAATACCCATGGTTTCTGGGGACTGGATGTAGCTCTTGGTGTAAGAGTGAACTAGTATAAATGTGTTTGTGTGATTCTTTCTTTCCCTAATCTCAATTATATTTGTTTTAACTTATTTTTATAAACTGCTGATAAAAACAACCAATTGAACCGCATAAACAACCGATTGATTTTCTGGAAATCAATTAAAACAGTTTTGTAACTTGAGCATTTTTATTCCTTTGGCTTTGATTCTTCATTGGCTTTCTCCGTACCTTTAAAGTTTGCGAAAAATGTTAAAAAATAATTCATCCCCCCCCTCCTGTTTTAGGCCTACAATTCTAACACCACCTTCTTTGCTACCCACTTTAGAAGTGTAATGAGTCTTTTGGTATATAAATAATTTAAGAGTGTGTAATTTAGACAATGTGAGACTATATGCCTTTAGTAATACTCAAAATTCACAACACTAGATACATGGAACATGACCTACTAATATAAAGAAAGGGTTGTCCAAGACAATTATAGATTTATCAAACATTAAAGAACATAAAAGATGTCAAACAAAAAAATATGATTGTTTTTCTGAAGGTTAGTTTAGTCAAATTTTGTCAAAGTTTTTAGACCGTCTAAGTTTACACTAGAAGAAAAATACTGTATTTCGCCAAAAACAGATGCGTATGAACCAAAACCGACGAATAAACGTCAAATTTGCGTTGGCCAAGCAGCGGATGAAAAAGTCGTGGAAGCAAAGTGATATTTTCATCGGCCAGCACAAGCAATGGAAATTGCGTGGGCTAAGTCAACAAAAAACGCACACAAATTTCATCGGCCAGGATGATGTAAAAGTGACATAATATCGTTGACTTATGCGTGGGTCAAAGCGAAGAAAATGTATAAAAAAAAAGCATATGCATTCGTTTGCCCGACGAAGAAGAGAAAAAAATAAAAATGGCATCATATTTTGCGTTGGCCAGGGTGATGCATAACTTAAGAAATAAAAACTTGTGTGGGCTTGGCCGATGCATAAATGGTAGCAAAAAAAATTAAAAATTATTTGTGTGTACTTGGCTTATGCATTAATGGTTTAAAAAAAACATTTTATTTTTTGTTCTAGCCATTTTTACCTGTAACAGTTACAGAATAACAAATCCCCATCATTCACACCACATTCACATTAAAAAAATTATCCAAATATGTAAACAAAGTCATTTATATAATTTCATCCATCCAAATCATTCAATCTAAATATTAATACATAAAATAGAACTTAGAATTAAAATAAACCATAAAATAAAATTGTACTTTAGAAATTAACTAAAGGTACTAGAACTTAAAATGTTCGATAACACAATTACATAAAAATAATGCAATTGAAAATATAAAATGCATCCCATGAAGTAGAAATAGTAGTGATGTGATATGTAAAAACCTGTAAAAAAATACAAACAATGTGAATAACTAAAATATTTAGTATATGATAAAAATATGAAATAACTAAACTTACAGTCTGGGATGCACTTTAAAGGAGGGGTTGGTCATCATGCTCTGGATCATACTTGTGTGGAATTAACTTGTGCTAGTGGAAGCATTATCACTTTGCAACACTGAGAAAATTTTTTCCTTTATGACCTTCATTTCGTCCTCTAATTGTGCATACTTTTGACCCCACATACTAAGTTTTGTACGAAGTTGTTGACTTTTAGTCAACTGATCAGATTGTGAAGCATTATATACAAAGGGTTGAGTGAGCGAAGAGACTCCTTGGCGGAAGTTACCAACCAAGTTTGTTGTACCATACACTCGACCTCTACTCTTTCATTCGGCAGCTTCCTTTCCAGTTTGAAGCTTTGTTGCTGGATCAACTTGATGGACATCGGTGCTAGAGTCTTGAGAACTATTTACTTGAAGGGTCCTCGAGCGCTCATGATAGTTTTCTTACATAATTCATTAGGAGATGGAAATGTTATGAAATTAAAATAAAAATTTAAAAAGACTTAGAACAATAACTTACATAAGTTTCGCGGACACGAGTATCAACTCAATCACCCTTCTTGTTTATGTGGGTGGCCATAAATAGTTCATCAGATTCAATAGGACGACCATATTGACGTTCCAAATAATGTTGTACAATTATAAGCATTATATGTTGCAAATGTAAAATGAATTCCATCTAAGACAGTGATGAGTACTTACCAAATTCACTACAATATCTGAATATGATGTTCGACCTGTGGAGTGCAATGCTCCACCATAAGCTGAAACACTTTTCACTTTATTCTGAGATGATTTATCTTTTAATATTTGTGTAGTCTAATAGTTCAGAAGCTCAACCCATGCCTACTCGCCTATCCAAGTAGGTCGGACACCCTTTGCCCTGGCTTTGGTAAACATGTCACAAAGTCATTTTTTGGCTTTAGGCTCATATACCTTTTTAATCTGCCACTCATCCTGAGGTGCCCAAGTGACTCTACTCTGTTAAAAAGAAGAAAATATTTTGTTTCAGCTTTACCATTCTGATTGATTTGTATGAAATTGTATTAAAAATTAAAATTATCTTAAAGTTAGTCTACCATTTTAGTTTATCCTCCTCAGTTATGGCATCAAACAAATCAAATTAGAGACATTTATTATATGAAGATAAAAATAAATATAACTTTAGGATGACTTACCCTTTACCAAGAAGTTGGATGATGACCCTACTAGCAGGGTGCCTAAAGGGGGAGGTCGTGCTCTGAAGCAGTAGCGGCGCCATGGTCAACATGGTCAGAAAGGCCTTGCACAGAGGCAGCAATAGTCGGGACAAAGGGAGAAGATGTGGTTTGGGAAATGGGACAAGGAGTGGCCTACACAAATGTACCAGGGGTGGGATACAAAAATGTTCTAGGTGTTGAATCAAGTGTGATCAAAGGCTTTGAAGAATCCAAATCCAAGTGTTTGATGCAAGGCTGAAGTTGCTGTTGTGTTTAGGATAGGATCTAGGTAGTTTATCTGTATAATCCACTCTTTATTGAATCTAAAGCTAAAGTGTTTTTAAATCTTTTGAAATTAAAGTGTTTTTCAAACTAAGTGAAAAACAACCTGTTGTTTTGTCGAAACAACCGATTGTTTTACTCTTAGGTGTTTTTGAAAAGGTTGAAAACTGTTTTGGTTGGTTGACTTGCTGTCAAACCAAAACAATCGATTGTTTCGTGCTTTCAATCGATTGCTTGTTTGAAAATCCTAACAGAATATGTTTTGTTAGTTGAGTGTGCTTTAAATGATTTTCAACTTAATACGCTCCTGTATTAAATGCTTTGACCAATCTTTGAAAGCTTTAAATAGTTTGTTTATGTTTTATAACAAATAAGAAAAACATATTTGAGTTTTTCAGTTGTGAGAAATTGCTTTCAAGTTTTGAACATTCACTTTTCAGCTTTGATTTTCTCAAGAGAGAGTGGAATAGGATTACATTTGTATTGATTTCAGTTTATTATGTAAACAAGTGTAATTCGTTCTGAATACTTTGTACTTTCTGGTGTTGTAAGCCAAGGAGTGTTGTGTGCTCTTGAGGTTGTCAAGATCAACATTCTTGGTGTGTGTTGTGCCAAAGGAAGTGTGTTTCTTGAAGAGTTCAAGGTCACTTCTTTGGTGGTTTTGTGTGTAATCTGTATTTGATTGCTTAGTGGATTGCCCAGTGGATTCTGGGGACTGGATGTAGCTCTTGGTTTAAGAGTGAACCAGTATAAATTGTTTGTGTATCTCTTTCTTCCCTTAAACTCATTTAAATTTAGTTGTTATTGCTTTGCTGGTATAAACAACCGATTGTTTTTCTGGTGCTTTGCTGTTTTGTGCTTTATGTCTTGGCTAACTGAATTTCTAATTGAGTTTCATTCAAAGGATTTTGTTCTAGCTTAAAAAGTTTTCGAAAACCCCCTTTAAAATATTCACCCCCCCCCCCTCTCGTTTAAGGCCATATATTCTAACACTAGGGTGGGTTGCACAAATGTACCGGGGGTGGGCTAAAGTGGAAAACTCCAAGTGTGGTGGAGTGGTCTTTGTCATTGATTGAGTACACTTGTAAGAACAATCTTTGAATATTAATCGGAATTAGTTATCAAATTACACAACCTAAAATAATTTAATTCAAATTATGTACAATTAAAATTACTTAAGAAATGGTTTGACCTCATCGCAATTGATGAGGACTTGAACATGGGTAGAACGATGTTCTTTATCACTGAACAATAGTCTTTGTTAGAACCACTTGGGCATCCACATTTATTCAAAACCGACAATATGGATGTGTCTTCCTCATTTGTAAATGTTTGAGGATCATTTCTCAAACTTTTATTTGACAACAAGCTGACACATTTGAAATAATGAGAGCAAAAATATGTTATCTCTTGATGTAGGTAGAATGCATGTATTAATCCTTCTACTTATGAGTACCCATTGATTTCTTTGCATCTCTCATCATCTTAAACAAAAACAGTAGTTATTATAAGTTGCACACCTTCTTAAACATTAAAATAATTAACATAATTCTTACCTTTCAAAGGGATACATCCAACGATACTTAACAGGACCACCAAGTATTGCTTCCACAGGAAGATGAATGACAAGGTGTTCTATTGAATCAAAGAAAGTTGTTGGTGGAAATATTCGTTCTAACTTACATAAGATGCTTGGTATGTTTTCTTCCATTCTGACAAGATCATTCATCCTTAATGTATTAGAACATAAGTATTTAAAGAATCAACTTAAGTCATCAAGGGCACTCCATACAAATTTTGGCAATGACGGAAAACATATTAGGAGTAACCACTCCATGAAAACGTGTCAATCATGACTTTTCATGCCATGCATACTTCCCTTGTCTTGGTTTCCACACCTTGCAATGTTAGAGGCATAACCCTTTGGCATCTTCAACTCGGTAATCCGTTTGTAAATTGACTTAGCATCTTTCTTTGAGAATGTGTAGTTGGCATTTGGCTTTACAAACTTTCCATTTTGTAATTAAATCAACTCCAAGCCTCCACAGACACACAATTCAACAACATCCATTCTCGCCTTTTGATTGTCCTTCGTTTTATTCTTAGCGTCCATTACAGTGATGAAGACATTATCAAAAAAGTTTTTTTCTATGTACATAATGTTGAACAAGATGCTTTGATGTCTCCAAATCCAAGAGGAAAGCTTGGAGACCTTGTTGTTGAGTGTGTGTGTGTGTGTTGTCTAGTTGTTTGAAACTTGTTAATTCACTCCTTAAGATGATCCAAGTTCATTTGAATCTTTAACCTTTTGAAAAGATGAGTTTTCTAAAATGCTGTTGAAAATTCAACAGGTTGAAATTTCGAAAAAACAGGTTATTTTACCTTAGTAGTTTTTGAAAAGGTTTAGAAAAGCTTGACTTTGCTGTCAAGTCAATTCAACCGATTGTTTCGACAAAACAATCGATTGTGTTTATGAAAACCTTAATAGAATTTTGTTAAGTGATTTTAATATGTTTTAAATGATCCTTACTACATTGGCTCATTTATTAAATGTTTTTTACCACTTAGTTGGTCTATATAAAGGTGGTTTTACGCTCCTAATCTTGGAGTAAGAGAAAGAGTTTATCAAAACAATTTTTCCAAGATTTGAAAGAGCTTTGGACCATCTTAAGTGTGTGGAATAGGATTGAGTTGTAATTCTAAACTTTAAGCTTTGTAATACCCATATGTATTCTATTCCCTTCTTCCTTGATTACTGTATTTCTGTAGTTGTGTTTGCCAAGGAGTATTGTGTGTTCTTGAGGTGTTCAAGATCAATACTTTTGGTGTGGTTTGCCAATGGTAGTGTGTTTCTTGAGGGGTTCAAGGTCACTACTTTGGTGTGTGGTGTTTGTAATCTGGTTTTGATTGCACAGTGGATTACCCAATGGTTTCTGGGGACTGGATGTAGCTCTTGGTGTAAGGATGAACCAGTATAAATTTGTTTGAGTGATTCTCTCTTTCCCTTATCTTACATATATCTGTTTTAAGTTGTTTTTATTAACTGTTGATAAAAACAACCGGTTGAATCGCAAAAACAACCGGTTGATTTTCTGGAAATCAACTAAAACAGCTTTGTGCATTGCTTTCCTTAGTTTCTTTCTCTGTGATTCTTCATTGGCTTTCATTATACCTTCAAAGTTTTCGAAAATCTTTTATAAATAATTCACTCCCCCTCTTGTTTAAGGCCATATATTCTAACAATTGGTATTAGAGCTTGGTACCTAAAAAATACTCAAGTTTGATCCTAAAAATCTTTTTTCTATGGTTGAAAAAAAACCTTTTTGGGGAGGGTGCCTCAATTAACAGGCCACCTTTATTTTGTGGAAGGTACGTATGAAGATCATTGTTGAATATCTTGATAAAGGAATATAGGATGCAATTGAAAATGGTTCTTTTATTCCTAAGTTTGAAAAGGATGATGTTTTTATTGAAAAGCCTTGGTCCCAATGGACTGATGCAGAAAAAAAAAGAGCAAAGTTTGATTGCATTGCAAAAAATATTATCACCTCTGCCTTAAATTCTAATGAGTTTTTCAGGTTCTCAAAACGTGGATCTGCTAAGGAGATGTGTGATACACTTGAAGTAACTCATGAGTGAACCAATGAAATAAAGAGAGCAAGGAGAAGAAGTCAAGCAAGAAGGAAAAGAAAGCAAAATAAAAAAGAAGCCAATTTGTGTTTGATGGCCAAGGAAGAAGATGATGCAAGTAGTGTTAAGTTCTTGTACTTCTTTAAATGCTGAAAATTATAATCAACTTCTTCTAGCTTTTAAAGAAACACATGAGGAAGCTAACCGATTGGAAATCTTGAACAACCGGTTAAAAGGGTTGAATAACTGGCTTGAAAATAGAGTCAAGGCACTAGAAGAAGAGTTGGAGAATTCAAAAACTGATTTTGAAAATCTAGAAATGCTTTACAAAAACTCTTCTTGCTAGTGTGACTCACTTATTTGTGAAAATTGTGAATCTCTTGAAAAGAAGGTTCACTACCTTGTGAAAATTGTGGATAGGCTTTCACAGGGTAAATCCAACTTTGAGACTGTCTTGACATCTCAAAATTGTGTTTTTGAAAAAGTAGGTTTAGGTTTTAATCCACAAAGCAAGAAAACTGAGTTTTCAAAGTTTTTTTCAAAACTTCCAGAAAAACAACCGATTGAAAAATCGAAACAACTGGTTGTTACGTGTTTTTATTGCATGAAGAGAGGCCACTCAGTTATATTCTGCAATATTAGGAAGTTTTTTGTTCCTAAAGGTATTTTGAAATGGGTTCCTAAGGTTCTGAGGTTCCTAAGACTTCTACTAACATAATTGGACCCAAATTCATAAGGGGACTAAATCTTGCTTCTTAATCTTTTCTTGTAGGTATCCTTGGCAGCCAAGAATCACTTTTGGGCTTGAAGAAGGACTGTTAAAGGGAAGAATATCAAGAGCAAAGACAATCTTTGTACCTACACTTATCAATTGTATATGTCTTGCAGGGTTCTTTGAATGTCAAGAGACATCCTTGGCACATGCATAGTGTTGATCAAAAGAAACTTCAAAGAGAGTATGTGTGTTTTCATTTCTCAATTTATGTAAGTGTGCCTTGTGACCATATGAACATCTCAAAGTCTTCTTTTTGAGTGAATCTATTGGCGTTCTTTGTACAAAGTTATGAACAAATTGCATACTGCATTTTCATCAATTTAAAAGGTAATTTTTGGTTATGAAAAATGTTCTTTTTGTTGTCACAGTAAAACAACTGATTGTTTTTTCGAAACAACCGATTATTTTTCCTCTTGCACCTCTGTATAATGCTGCCAAGTTTGCTTATGCATGATTAAACCTTTTTCTCTTTTTCAAATCTTATTTTTGGAAAAATATACATTGAGTGTGCCTTAGAATTTGATAATAAAAGATTATATCCACTTGTTTTCTTGAAAGCTCTATATCATTTTTTATTCTTGAAATCTCAACATTGTTTGTACTGCTTGTCTACTATATTATCATTCTGATTTCTGCTTTGTACTACCCTTCTCATTGTCTATTTGTGAGAGCAAATAAGGGAAGTTGTTTATGCTTGATTTCGTTGTATAAGATAACTTTAAGACGAAAGCACTTGATTACTTCAATTTTTCTGGTTTTTCTGCTAATGTTGTATATGCAGAAAACTAGTTTGTGTGTGTCTTGTTATCTTACTGCTATACTTGCTTTGTATATGCATCAATTCTGTGTTGCAGGACCTTTCAAGTACATGTGCTATGTTGAAGACTAATCAAAGTGATGCTTCTTATTATGGTTCAAGAGCATACACCTTACTCATATTCTTGACAAGTCAAAATTCATGACCCATGTAAAGAAACTTCAAGAATAAAGAGTTTGATCTGGTGTTGTTGATGGCTTATAACTGTGGAGGAATCTGTCCATGTGGTGTTTGAAGAAATTATTTATAGTGATCAGGGTTCTACAAAGGTTTATGCAGAAGATGAGTAGAACATCACCTTGGAGAAGCTGGAATCTTGTCCAGAAAAAGAACCGATTGATTCTGTGAAACAACCGGTTGAAATTCTGCAACAAGAAGAGTTGCCAAAGGAATGGAGAATTCCAAGGGATCTTTCAGTGGAGAACATCATTGGTCAAATCCAGAAGGGTGTTTCTACACGTAGTACTGTATCTAACTACTGCAAGCATATGACTTTTGTCTCACAAATTGAACCTAAGCCAAATGAGGAAGCTTTCAAGGATGATAAATGGGTTGTTGCCATGCATGAGGAGCTGCATCAATTCACAAGAAATGATGTCTGGTTTCTTATTCCAAGGTCTGACTAGATGAACATCATTGGATGCAAATAGGTTTTCAGAAACAAGCTGGATGAATCTGGAGTAATTACAAGGAACAAGGCAAGGCTTGTGGCTAAAGGTTATAATTAAAAAGAAGGCATAGATTATGGTGAAACCTTTGCTCCTGTTGCAAGATTAGAAGTTGTAAGGTTGTTGTTGGCCTTTGCTTGTATGAGTGGATTCAAATTGTTTCAAATGGATGTTAAGAGTGCTTTCCTCAATGGAATCATCAATGAGGAAGTCTATGTTGAACAACCACCGGGCTTTGAAGATCATCAACTTCCTAACCATGTATACAATCTGAAAAAGGCCTCGTATGGACTTAAGCAAGCTCCAAATAACTTGTATATCTTCATCCTATGTAAAGTAAGTTGTATATGTTCATCTTATGCTTTTGGCTTCATAAGACCAAATGAAATTCTAAACATGCTTGAGGTAATGCAAAGGTATGAATGTATTTCATTATGCATTTCCCATCACTTTGAAAGATTATTTGCTTTGAAAAATAACATTTTCTTGTTGTCTCAGGAAAATAACCGATTGTTTTCACGAAACACCCAATTTTTTTACCTCTGGCACATTTGAATAAAGTTGTTATGATTTCTTATGCATGATTACAACTGTTTCTTTTCTTTCATAACCCATTATGAGTCAAATATGCATTCTTTGTGCCTCTGAATTAGATCATAAAGAGATATATTCTTTATTTTCCTTGAAATTCAAAGCTTTTTATGAATGGCAACCACAATGGTTGATGTGATTCCACTAGCCATATAGAGAATGATTCTTGACATTCTTAGGAATCACCTTGAGCTGGACATTATTGAGGCACTTTTCTTAGAGTTGGATCATTGTTCTAAGACAAGAACTCACCAAAAACTAGGGATTTGTCTTCATTAAATAAGGGGAGATTGTTGAACAAAATGCTTTGATGTCTCCAAATCCAAGAGGAAAGCTTGAAGACCTTGTTGTTAAGTGTGTGTGTGTTGTCTAGTTGTTTGAAACTTGTTAATTCACTCCTTAAGATGATCCAAATTCATTTGAATCTTTAACCTTTTGAAAAGATGAGTTTTCTAAAATGTTGTTGAAATTTCAACAAGTTGAAATTTCGAAACAACAAGTTGTTTTACCTTAGTAGTTTTTGAAAAGGTTTTGAAAAGCTTGACTTTGTTGTCAATTCAATTCAACCGATTGTTTCGACAAAACAATCGAATGTTTTTCTGAAAACCTTAACAGAATTCTGTTAAGTGATTTTAATATGTTTTAAATTATCCTAACTACCTTGGCTCCTTTATTAAATGTTTTTACCACTTGGTTGGTCTATATAAAGGTGGTTTTACGCTCCTAATCTTGGAGTAAGAGAAAGAGTTTATCAAAACAGTTTTTCCAAGATTTGAAAGAACTTTGGATCATTCTTAAGTGTGTGGAATAGGATTGGGTAGTAATTCTGAACTTTAAGTTTTGTAATACCCAGGTGTATTCTACTCTCTTCTTCCTTGATTACTATATTTTTGTAGTTGTGTTTTCCAAGGAGTATTGTGTGTTCTTGAGGTGTTCAAGATCAATACTCTTGGTGTGGTTTGCAAAAGGTAGTGTGTTTCTTGAGGGGTTCAAGGTCACTACTTTTGTGTGTGGTGTTTGTAATATGGTTTTGATTTCATAGTGGATTACCTAGTGGTTTCTGGGGACTGGATGTAGCTCTTGGTGTAAGAGTGAACCAGTATAAATTTGTTTGTGTGATTCTCTCTTTCCCTGATCTCACATATATCTGTTTTAAGTTGTTTTATTAACTGCTGATAAAAACAACCGGTTGAATCACAAAAACAACTGGTATAAACAATTTGGTTTGTTGACTCCATTAACGTATATAGTCTTTGTAATCGTGGTATTTTAGGCAAATAAAACATTCTTTTTATCGACACTCTTTTGTACGTTTTGTTCTGACCCTTTGGAGGCAAGTACTTGGGAAGACCACAAAATTTTCACTCATTTAGTTCGATGTCATCCTTGTAATATAACATGCATCTAGCCTCATAACAATCAATCTTGACAGCCTTCAAGCCAAGAGTAGAGACAACATTTTTGCTTCATAATAAGTCTTGGGTATGCAATTCTCTATTGGAGCTACATCAAGTAACATTTCAATGAAATAATCTAAACACTTTTCAGTTGTGTGCCAATTGGTTCTAGCACCCAAAAGCCTTGTGGCTATTGACAATTTAGACTGAGTTTCTCCATCATAAATGGGTTGATGAGCAGATGCTAACATATCATAAAAATTTTGTGCTTCAATGTTAGGTTGTTCTTCTACATCATCGATAACATTAACATAACAAGTTCTTATATCACTTTCTTGCATGTATGCATTGTACATCACTTCGACTAATGACCCAAAGTCATCATCACACCTAATGTTATCATAAATGGTGGATGCAATGCTTAATGTTATCATAACTGGTGGATGCAATGCTTAAGTTAACCTCATTTGTCATACCCTATAGTTAGGTTAAAGCAAATGACTCCTGACATGAGAAGGTTTGAGAATTTTCTCACAACAACATTACACCTTACCCTTTCATCTGGTATGTATGAAACTTGATTCATTGCCTTAGAAACAAAATCATGAACGCCATTTATGAAGGGTTGTCTCAATCTTTTTGAAGAATCAAACATTTCATACATCCAATTCGATCCATTGTTATGCATGTTGATGATGAAATTATCAACACTTAATAGTATACTTATACCCTACAGACGATCTAATACATGAATCATGTGAATATCAGTGTCCAATGCATTGTATATGTCACATGTGAACTTTATTGTTTAAACTTAGTATGTAAATATTTAAAACATACCAATTCATGTAATTAATGATCGTGTTAGTGTAAGAATTTTGTATTTGTAAATCCTAGACGAATAGGATACAATAATGTTCAAGCTAAATATAATACAATAATTCATACATCGAAATTAATTATCGTGGTAGTGTAAGAATTTTGTATTTGTAAGTCTTAGACGAATAGGATACAATAATGTTTCAGCTAAATATAATACAATAATTCATACATCGAAATTAGTATTGTGATAGTGTAAGAAATTTGTATTTGTAAATCCTAGACGAATAGGATACAATAAGATTCAAGCTAAATATAATACAATAATTCATACATCGAAATTTTAGTTAATGCGTATGCATAAATATCGTAATTTCATTTAAGGCTTATATATAAACATCATAACTCACACATCGTAATACATACAACGTGATTTCATTTAACGTGAACGTATAAACACCGTAATTCATACATTGTAATTCATAGATTGTAATTTCATTTAACACGTACATATAAAAATTAAATAAATTTACTATCTTAATTCATTTTTTATCTATCACAATTTTTAAAATATTTTAGTTATTTAAAACTTGGGTCAATTTGTTTTCTACACCCACTAGTTGACTACTTGCAACATAATAATGGAAAAAGTGGGCCCACTCTGCTGCCCTTCACTTTTACTCTATTCAACCCCTATTTATTTTATACAACCCCACATCACTATTTCTAACATTTTATTGAAAAACATGGGCCCATTCTGCTATCCAAGACTTTTACTCTATGCATCCCCTATATGTTTTCTACACCCACCAGTTCACTATTTGCAACATATTAATGAAAAATATGGGTCCATTCTGCCGCCCTTCACTTTTACTCTATGGAGCCCCTATTTATTTTATACACCCCCACATCACTACTTGCAACATATTAATGTGAAAAACATGGGCCCATTATGCTGCTCATCACTTTTATTCTATGCAGCCCCTATTTAATTTATACACGCCCGCTGTAACTTTTTTTTTAAAAACATGGGCCTATTCTACTGTCCAAGACTATTACTCTATGCAGCACCTATTTGTTTTCTACACCCACCAGTTCACTATTTGCAACATATTAGGCACATTCTGCTCCCTATTACTTTTACTCTATGCATCCCATATTTGAGTGTTTCTTCCTGCACCTCCATATCTTCTTCTCTCACCTCCATAAATTTTTAAATTTCCAAAAATACCCCTCTATAATATTCTGGATTATGTAATCCGTAAGTCATTTTTCAAATTTATAATTAGCTTCCGGATTATATAATCTGGAAGTTTTTTTTCAGATGCATTATTACTTTCCATATTACATAATCCGGAAGTCTTATTTAGCTTCAGGATTATGTAATCCAGAAGTCTTTTTTCAAATGTGTTCCAGATTATATAATTCAGAAACTAGTTTATGGAGGTGACAAAAAAGGATAAAAATGTATTTTCATATTGTGTATGCAGGTGGCAAAAGAAGATATGAAAGTGCAGGAAGAAACAATCCCCCTATTTAATTTATACAGCCCCAACATCACTATTTGTAACATTTTCTTGAAAAATTTGGCCCAATCTGCTGCCCATGACTTACTCTCTGCAGCACGTATTTGTTTTGTACACCGTCACCTTTTAATTTTTTTTTTCAAATAACCAATGGAAAAATGGAAAACTTTACTCTCTGCAGCACCAATATATTTTTTTTAAACACAATCGCTAAATGAAAAACTTCTAAATGTATTTAATTATTATAACATAACCAATAGAAAAAAAAACTTCTAAATTTATAATGTACTTAATTATTACAACATAACCATTAATTATTACATAATCAATGAAAAAAAAAGTAAAAAAACATCGTACTTAATTATTACAAGATACTTAATGAAAAAATTTAAAAATACAATTTCCTAAATTATTCTTAAACAGGGATAAGTTTTTTTCTAAAAATATCACTTCTTTTATTAATTACCTTTCCTTCTTTTATTAATTACCTTTCTTTTATACTCATTTCCATATAAGAAAACTTTAACCTTCAAATCCTATTAAATTAGTTTCAATCAAATTAAAATTGTAAATCTTACTAAACTAGTTTTAGTAGAATTAAAATGAACGTTTTGTAGATCAATTCTCTACACACAACAGTGTTCTTCTTCTCCACTTTCACGCACATAAGCTTTCAAGGTGTTCCATTACATTTTTTTGATTTTTTTAACTTCAAAACAGAATTATGTTTGCACTAAAATCATTTAGATAAACTCAACCACAATAAAATACATTCACATAAACAACAATAATCACACACAAAATTAATCAAAAACTCTTAAATTTTAAAAGTTTACCTCGGATGAATCACGTTGGAGCAGCGATGGTGAAGGCACTAGAAGTTGAACATGGTAGAGCAGGAGGTGGAGTTGGACTTGGTGGAACATCGGCACTAAAGGCTAGAGCTAAAATGAAGAACACCAAAAAATGTTAGAGCTGAAATGGGAAGAAGAACAAATTGTTAACAAAATAAGAGAAGATAACCGAAGAAAGAACACATCGGTGGTGAAGAATGTCGGAGTAGTAACGGTGAGAAACTGAGGCACAAGGTGGGGGCAACCAAATGCGAAGAATGAGGAAAAATTAGGTTTCTTAATTTGGGGAAAAAGGGAAATTGGAGGGCGGGGCAACAAAATTTCTATTTAAATAGGATATTGTATGCGTCAGCCACGTCCTACACATAGATGGAAGCGCATTTTATGTCGGTTGGCTAATGTCAACTCTTGCTTATTTCAAAAAATTAATTTAATACATATTTAACTCACCATTTTCGTAATATTTTAAACATTTTAACTAAATCATAATAAACGGAAATAAAACTTTAAAAAAAATAATTTAATTTATACAACAAAAATAAATACATAATTCAATTAAACTTTGGTTTGGAAAACCATTTATCCTTACAAGTGTTGTTTCTATCTATGATTATCTAAAAATAATCAATTTATTAATGTTTGGACGAAATCAAAAAATAACTCTTAAGGTGTGATATTGAATAAAAGGTTTCCTTTCAGATCAAACAATTCCATTGAATTAAGTATAATTGTATGTGTGATAGCATCTACTACCAGGAATATCAATGAATCTTATTATTGAAATTGCTCAGGATACCCTCTTTTAGCCTTTACAATCTAGTTCTTAGTTAAACTCGTACATTACTAACTGCAATAAAAAAAACAAGTACATATGCTCCACCCAAAATGGCAATAGGCTAAGGTTATGAACTTATAATCCAAAATTTGATGATCAAGTCCTTTTCATGATTCTAAGTCCATTCTATACTGGACCCAATAGAAATGGAGTTATATATGTTACATTTATTAAGAACCAAGTCTAGTAAAATTACTATGTCAAAAACCTATTATTCATGCAATGAGGATTGTTTTACATGGTATAAAATTTATGTTGCTTAATAGGAGGTCAATGACATATAGTAAAAGAAGCTAAATCTGTGAGTTTGTTCTTCAATGCATTGGAAAATTGTATTAACGCACTTATATGAAATATTGCTGATGTACCATCTCGTGACTAAAAACTTACTATATTATTATGTGCTTTAGTTGGAAAACATAAGTTTCTTTTGGAGATCATAGTCAGTAAGTATAAAAATTCATGCATTCTTTTTATTTATTTCTTTTATTACTATTACTATATTTAAATTAAAAATTTCCAATATTGCATGGTATGTCCTAAATGGTTGATTGTAAAAACACACTCATATTCTGGATTAGTCACACCTTCCTCCATAAGAAAATGGAAAAGAGGTCCAATGATTTCAAATTGCATTTATGCAACATGTGGTCAAGTTTGGGACACTTCGGGTATTGTAGTAATATAACAATTAAGAATAAGTTACTCACTCACACTTAGTCTTAATGTTTGTATTATATACATTGTTGATAAATATTTAAGATGATCTTATATTTCATTTATGAGAAGTAAAATCTTTTAGATCACAATGAATATCAAAGGGAAATCATCAATTCCTTCATCCATTACAGAGATATGAGATTCAAATTTATTTAAATTACCAATCAAAAGTTTTATCTCACTTTTTTTATAAAAACTTTCATGTTATGCATCACTAAGCAACTTGACATCTCAATTAGGCTGACACTTCAAGTAACAAAAATCATTTGTCATCACATGAAAAAAGTATTTTTAAAAAAAAATACACAAAATTATAGGGGCGCTAGACCAAAACTCAAATGTTAACAAAAACGATACATAGGTAAACTATACTTATTCATAAAGAATTTTACGAACAAACTAGATGACCTATTGTACCAATGCAATTATTCTTTATGAATAAATCCTAAATTAGCCAACTTATCGGCACACATTTTCTTCACATAAAATATGAGTAACCCTAAACCTAATTTTCCCGCAGTAATTGAGATAAATATTTCTTCAAGGAACATTAGTCCTAGCAGTAAACGCAGCACAAATCAAGGCAGAATAACATTCAAGCCATACATTAATAAGCCCCATCTTTTGAGTTTTCTCCAAAGCATGTATAACTCCATAAAACTCAGCAATCATAATTGTTTGAACTTCAAGAAACGCAGAGAAAACACCAATAAACTCTCTCATACTCCCACGAAAAATACCTCTACAAATAGCAAGACCAAGATATCCCCTAGCAACCCATTAGTGTTAATTTTAACCCAACCTAGAGAAGAAAACTCCCACCTAACAGGAAGAGGACGAATAACTTTACCAATACGAGTATTAACACCAAAAAACTTAATCACGTTAAAATTCAACATATCATTCTTCATTGAAGCTTTAGACGAATTTCCCACTAAACAAGTTAAATCTTTAATTGTCGAAATAGCCCTAGAAACATCAATCTTATCCTGAAATCTAACATAATTCCTCATACGCCATATCATCCAAATAGAAAAAGTTATCACAACAAGCTTATTCAATTTAACCAAAGGCTATCATCACTCTTAATAAAAGAAAGAAGATCATCCTTATTAGAGAAATGAGAAGTAAGAAAATTTTGTTGAACCCAACTCCAAATATGCAAAGCATTAGAACATTCAAAAAATAAATGTTGAGTAGATTCCTCATGCTTTTCACAAAGCATACACATAGAACATATATGCAAACCTTTATTCTGAATATGTTGATCTGTAGGAAGTCGCTCATGAAAAACTTTCCAGAGTACTAGAGTTTTGGAAGGCAAAATATATGAAGACTAAATGAATTTACCCCAACCATAAGGAACAACTAGTTCCAAGAAAAAAGTCAGCCGATTTAAGAGTGAAACGACTAGACTCATCTAGAATCCAATTAGGAATATCTTGTTCCTCCCTAACCATGACATGATTAAAAAAATGAGGCATTTGTTGTAAAGACAAGGAAATATTCCAATCACAACCAGTCCAAAACCCCCTGCAATATTTGCTAAAGAATTAGAAGAATACCATTTGTCATTCCATAAATTAATAAAAGTACATGTATTAACAATCCAAGAAGTATAAGTATCGTAACATAAAACTACTTAATTCCAGGTCAAAGATATGAGGATCTATAAACCTTTCTAAACTCGTATTTTAATTTAAGAACCCTGACTTTCAGGATAAGCAAAGTTCCAAACAAGCTTAAGAAGATACACATTATTTTCATGATGAAGTTTAATCATTTTCAAACCTCCATTCTCAAGAGGAGAACAAATCAAAGCCCAATTAACAATAGTTATGCCTTTATTCAGGATATCACTTGATGGCATTGAGCTCTTCTCTTTTGTGGTTTTTGGGTGGTTTGTGGAAGCTTAGTGGTTTGTTGATGGATCAAGGCCCTCCTAGGAGGTGTGGTGGCCTTGTAGGTGCAGGAATAGTAGGGATGTGAGGGAGGTTCAGCCAGTCCTCTTTGGTGGGTGAATGGGTTGAAGATCAATAACCTAAATCTAGAGAGATTGTAGGCAAAAGGAGTATGTATGGCTCAAGTTTGGCAGCATAACAATACTCAAATTAATCTTATTAAAACATGAGGTAGGCTCCTCCTTAAATAGCCTTAGAGGACCTGAAATGCAAATGTAAATGAAGAGGAAATGCTAGCCAAATTACATGCAAATGTGTGCACATGGGAGCACATGGGAGCACATGGGAAATGTGAGCACATGGGAAATGTGGCACCTAAATGGAGGAAGGTTCTAGAATCCTTCCTTGTGTGGTTGGTCTAGAATTTACGCCCATTAAGTCTAGCTAATTGGGTTGGTCCTAAGTTTACTTAGAAATGGATATTTCTAATTAAACTTAGGTTTAGCCTTTTAAGTACCACTTTGCATGTTTCATCATATTTACAAAAGATTTAACAATGCTACTTTGACTAGAAAAGTAAGAAAAACTATGACACACTAGAGTCTCTGACATGTAAAATGTGTCCTATTGACCCCTCTTTGACTATGACTCCAGTGATTGCCTTAATGTAGCATTTTGGTGGCCTCTCAAAGGGTTGGTGTTGGGGCCTCTTCCATCATCACTAGTTCAAGTAAAATTTCGACACCACTACTCAACTTGCTTAAGAAGTGAAACAAGTCATTTATACATATTAAAACTATAAGCTAAAAATTCAGTAATCACCGTATTGACCAATTGAATCTGACCCATCATGCTAAGAGATTTACCTTTTCAAGATGCTAGCTTCAATTTGACTTTATCAGTCAAAGGTTGAAGAAATTGACACTTTGGAATACCAACAAAGATATGCACTCCTAAATAAGTGAAAGACAAACAACCATATCAATTTTTCTTTTCTTAAGTTTACTTTCAAATTTTACGATAAAATTGACTCTCTATTTTGAAATACATCCATTAAATTTTACATTAATTAATTACTTCATGTTAAATTTATATTCCTAAATTTATGTATATTTTATATAACATTTACAAAATTTAAATACGTATTTTTTTTACTCAATTATTATTTTTCTACATTTTTCAATTCTTTCTAAACTTTTTATGATAATTTCTTTAAATAATTTTAAAATCAAACACTTAATCAATTAAATAAATTTAATTTAACTATCTTATATCAAAATATTCAAAATTAAAATATTTATTACAATATTAAAAAAAGAAATTTAATATAAATCAATCTATGCATGTAATAAAATTAAGCATACAATAAACAATTCAAAATTAAAATATTTATTAAAATATTAGAAATTAAATAAATTTAAAATAAATAATTTATAAAAAATAAAATATTTAAATATACTAATACGTCAATCCAAACTGACGTAAAATTAATTTTAATTTTTTTTCTTATTCTCTTCGTGTATCCCACGTACGTCAGAATATCCAAAAAAAAATCAATTTTACGTTAATTTTACGTGAGTTTTGGTCGAAGAAAATGATATCACACTAAGTCGACACAAATATATGGTAGCTAATTTTTCACAAGACTATCCAATACAAGATATTCTATATTTGTCGTCGGCAGTAGTAGAATGTCTTGTCTCTTCTCTATTGAAACTAGTGTTGTCCGGAGATGTTACCATTTAACTCAAAATTGAAAAACATGATTCACGTATCTTCTTCTTATGTTTAAGTGTATTTCACAAAAGTTAATTATAATATGTTGTATAAATAGGAGCATGTAACAATAGTTAAGATGAGACTTGTGTGCTTAATTGAAAAAAGAAATTATGAGTTGGATAGGAGTTCAATAAGATAAACTTGAAGTTGCAATTTCTTGGTGATTTTTTTCATATTGATTAAAATTTGTGAATATTCACTAAAAAAAATTATTAAATATAAACTAATTTTAGAAATAAAAAATAATTAATTATTATAGTAAATAAATTAGATATTATTATATAAGTATCTAAAATAATTTCTAGTATTAATAAAATTTGTAAATTAGTATCTAACATTAACTATCATAATTTTAACTACTAACTATTTTATGTTATAAATTTTAGTGACGATAGAAACTATTTTAAAATTTAAAGTAGTTAGTAGTTAAAACATAATAACTAATATTAGATGTTAATTTAAAAATTAATTTAATTTTTTTATTAATAATAAAAATTACTTTAAATACTAATAATTTTTAATTTTTTAAATAATATTTAAATTAATCGTAATTAATTATTTTTGTTTTTAAAATTAATTTATTTTTAATAAATTTTTTAATAACTTTAATTAAATCACGGGTATATATATATATATATATATATATATATATATATATATATATGTGTGTGTGTGTGTGTAATTATATTTGCGAATTCTCTATTATTATATCATGTTTGTGTGTAGAAACTTCTATGATGAATTTGTTTGAACTATTTCACAACATTTAACTATACCAATTTTAGACAAGAAAAACAATTTCTACCCAAATTCACTGAAAAGATATAATATATACCATTTGAATTCCAATAACAGTAGCTGTAAATGATTCATATTTTTGAAGCATATACATGAGTTAACTAAAGGCACTCCAAGGGAATCTCAGGGTATCGTTTCCTATCAGTACAATAATCATAGGTCATATACTTGTGTTTGATACGTTCATATTCACTTTGTCTTACAGGATCCAACTGCCAAAACTTCTGCCTATTCCACCAGTACTTATCAGAAGAACAGTTTTTGGCATTTGAGGTTAAAACTTGACACCCACTAACATCAAAACCTTGGAAACTTGCTCTGAATGGTGCATAACTCCAATCAGTTTTTGTTTTTCCTCCATTTGTTGCCCAGCTTTCTGCATCCCACAAAGTTGCTTCTATTTGCATTGCCTTTGATGGGTATCCCACTCCAATGTTCGTCTTGTTCTTGTATACCCTAATGGGCACGTTATCCACGAAAAATCTGCTAATTTCTTTCAGATACATGTATAAAAAAAGGCTTATAAAAAAACTATCAAATTCATCAACTTTAATTTTCTGAAAAATTAGTCCTATTTTTATCGTGAAAATGCTCAAGTTTTACGTTGGAAGGGTATTTTTTGCTGGTTTTTTATAAGAGTGTAGTGCATCTTACACAATTTGGTGTTGATTCCAAAGAATTCTGTAAGTGTGGAAATGTGCAGTAGGGTCAAACCAAAGACGGATTCTTTGCTCTCTATTCCCTTGGCCATCTACAAATACATTGGTTTGTAATCTATATGGCTTCCCTTTTCTATTGCCCAAGAATTCAAAATCCAACTCATCATGCCTACCTCCTTTGGAACTTAACTGCGATGCATCAAATACATTACAAACTTTCCAACTTAATTCCATATAATAAAACATTTTAGTTACATCGTATATGTGCAATAGTTAGAGAAAAAGGTTAAATGTAGTGTTTGTGTCTCATAATCAGAACTAAAAATATTTTATAATGAATAAGTAGATGAAAAAAAATAACAACTTTTCATTTGTTAACGGTAACATTGTTTATCAAAAGTTAATTCTTTATTAGAAATATTTAAACAACTTATTAATAAAAAAAAATCCTATTTATTAGAGTGAAAAAAATAAGTCATATTGATTAAATTCAGCTAGTTTCTTATACAAATATAATTCAATCTTTTGCTATTTTACGAGAAGCAGTAATCACCAGGAATTTAGTATTTTTTTTTTTTTTTATGTTTTTACCAATTAGTAATTTTGTATAAAGACATTCTTGTGGGATGATTAAGCGTATAACCGACTACTTGAATGTTGATACTATATGGCTTGTCTAGCTAAGTTTCCTCTGAAGAGCTCTTTCAGCAGAAAGAGGTTTTCCTGTAAACTAAAATTAAATTATACAGAAATTAAAAAAAAAACAAGAATTTTAAAAAATTATAATTTAGATAGAACATCAACCATTTATTAACTTCAAAAATTTATTTCATTTTTTTTTTAAATTCTTTCGACTATGTCCAAGTATCTTCACAGGACTTGTATGGACAATATTTTCCCAAATTATAAGAGAAAAAAATATAATATATGTTTTTTACAAGTTGAAATGTGAGTTTCTACATAAATTCTTTATAAAAAAATAAAAATAAAAATTAACTTCTCCATAACTTAAGATTAATTATGTACAATTTAAAAATGAAACTTTTAAAAGGTAATATAAGTAATTTTCTATAAATTAATTTATGCATAAATTAATTTTAATTTATAAAAAAATAATTTTATTTTTTTGTCACACTTTGTAGAAAAGAGTTTATAAAGAAACTCTTCTAAAGATTCCTACTTCAATGACTTTGACCTTTGACACACTAATATCAAACTTTCTTGTAATGGAATCAACCATGTGTATGTATGAGATTATCCATTAAGTAGGATGAAAGTTGAAAGAACTCACATAGAATGCTGTGACAATTCCAGCAGAATTCCTATTTGGTACTTTGATCCTCATCTGGAACAGTCCAGACCCATATGCCATCTTTGATCCAAATCCAGATCCTTTATATAGTAATAAATCCACATACAACATTTTTTTTTTTATCAGCAATGAATTAATGAAATAGAACGGGACACTTCAGGGGTGTTCCAACCCGTATAGAAAAAGTGTTCAAAGCTTAAGCATACAACTATATATGACAGAATATACTACAGAAGTGAGTACACAACTTAGCTATAAGAAAAACCCCTGCCCCACCTCAGGCGTGATCCACTTGGAAAAACTAAGAAAATGACCACTGCATAATTGCTTCAGAGTTGGATGCAAGTCTCCCACCGAAAGTCATAGGCACTTTCAGTTTCTTAGACCAGAAAAGCATCATGGACCCGTTCACTTCTTACCACATTTTGCTAACAGATTTTAAATCCACATACAACATAGTTAAACACATTTTTATCTCCAAAAATTTAACTAACTTTATGTTCTCATTTAATCCATCATTTTTAGTCTTTGTTTTTTACTTTTATGTTGTTAAGTCACATATCTGTGAAAAACATAAAACCACTTTGAAAGAGAAGGGTATTGTATTGCTGGAAAAAATTTGTTATTAGAGGAAAAATACTAAACTATAAAGTAAAAGATAATTGAAAAATATTGCAAGCCACATAAAGGAAAATGATAAGTAATTAACCTGAACAGTTATCCATTGTGAGCTGAACTTCTTTCCCTTGGTTTAAGGACACAACATGGTCATCACCCCAAATAACCTCATAGTTTTGATCGAAACTTGTTTCTGTGTCCATGCTTCCTTGGACAAGAACATGGACAACAAGAAGGAGAAGGAAAATGAAAGATTGAGAACCCATAAAACCCAAGCTATGCAATGTTGTTTGCAAAAGTTATGCATCCATATATATACACATGTGATGATGTAAGCTTTGTTTATAATTGGAAACATGCATGCAATGACCCATAATTGCATGGCCAATACGCCATTGACTTCTCAATATTATCGTCCATATCAAACCACATCATTAGGGCTTTCTTCAGAAGCAATGTAAATGGAGACTTTTTGTACCTTCATATTCATTAATAAATTAACTTTCATGAGAATATTGTTAACACTATAACAAAAGCTTCAATCAGAAATATTGTCTTTTCCCTCTTTTAGATGTAATTGGGTTGTTCTAGACTTACGTAAATATCATGCCACACCAAAATCCACAACATTCCAGCTCTTCCATTTGCTGTGCAATCAATTATAAATATTTTCTTTTGAGAAAATGTAGTGATATGTTTCATAAAGCTTCAATTGTTTGCAAAACATTTCTTACGATTGCACCACGAATATTTGCTTTGAGTTGGAGTATTATTTTAAATTATCAATTATTTGAATATAAAACATGTAATTATTAGAATATGATGTTTTATCAATGAAGCATGTAACATTACAACTTCTATTTTGTATTTCGGGCATTATACGATTAGTATTTTTTATAAAAAGTAACCAATTAAAATAGTATTTTAAAAATATTAATCTCAATTGGGAGAATTTATTTAGTAAAAATTTAATTTATTTTTTATAATAATAAAAATTGAACCAAATAATATAAAATAATTTAGCAATATATAATTATTTTTAATGTTAAATGAGTCAAATTTATGCATTAATTAAGGAAAATAAGAAACGTAAAATTTTGTTTTGATTTAATAATTAGAAAGTTGATATTAGTTTAAATTGACTCCAATGTTGCAAATATTGTTTGAGTTTGAAAGTCTTCATAATTTAGCAATATATAATTATTTTTAATGTTAATTGAGTAATTTTATGCATTAATTAAGGAAAATAAGAAACGTAAAATTTGTTTTGATTTAATTAGAAAGTTGATATTAGTTTAATTTGACTCCAATGTTGCAAATTCACATATTGTTTGAGTTTTTTTTTTATAAAAGTTTTCATGTAAGGCATCATTATCCAACTTGACATCTCAGTTAGCCGGACACCTTAAGTAACAACAATCATCTGTCAACACATGAAAAAAGTATTATTAAAAAAATACAAAAATATGGGGGAACTAGACAAAAACTCATGTTAACAAAAACGATACATAGGTAGACTTTACCTATTATTCATAAAGAATTCTAAGAAAAGACTAGTTGGAAACCTATTATACCAATGAAATGATTATCTATGAATAGATCCTAATTAGCCAACGTATCAGCACATGCAGTGCCTTCACGAAAAATATGAGAAACCCTAAACCTGATTTTTCCAAAGTAATTAAGACAAGTATTTCATCTATTGCAAAGCATACACGGAACGTTAGTCCTAGAAGTAAACGCGACACAGCCAAGGCAGAATCACATTCAAGTCAGACATTAGTAAGCCTCATTCTTTTGAGCTTCCTCCATAACATGTATAATTCCATAAAACTCAGCAACCATAGCAGTCTAAACTTCAAGAAACGTAGAGAATAAACTCCCCCATACTCTCCCACAGAAAATACCTCCACAAGTAGCAAGACCAGCATACCCCCTAACAGCCTCATCAGTGTTAATTTTAACCCATCCTGGTGAAGAAAACTCTCATTTAACAGGAAGAGGACGAAGAACTTTACCACTACAAATAGTAATACCCAAAAACTTAATCACGTTGAAATCCAACATATCATTCTTCATTGAAGCTTTAGACGAATTTTCCACTAGACAAGTTAAGTCCTTAATTATCGAAATAGCCCTAGAAACCTCAATCTTATCCTGAAATCTAGCATAATTCCTCATATGCCATGTCATCCAAATAGAGAAAGTTACCACAACAAGCTTAATCAATTTAACCAAAGAATTATCATCACTCTTAATAAAAGAAAGATGATCATCCTTATTAGAGAAATGAGAAGTAATAAAAATATGTCGAACTCAACCCCAAATATGCAAAGCATTAGAACATTCAAAAAAATAAATGTTGAATAGATTCGTCTTGTTTTTCACAAAGCGTACACATAGTACATATATGCAAACCTTTATTTTGAATATGTTGATTTGTAGGAAGTCGCCCATGAAAAACTTTCCAAAGTACTAGAGTTTTGGAAGGCGAAATAGATGAAGACCAAATGAATTTACCCCAACCACATGAAACTCCTGCTTTCGAGAAAAAAAAAATCCTAGACAATTTAAGAGTAAAACGACCAGACTCATCTAGAATCCAATTAGGAATATCATGCTTCTCACTAACTACGATATGATTAAAAAAATGAGGCATCTGCTGTAAAGACAAGGGAATATTCCAATCACAACCTATCCAAAATTGAGAGACTGTATCCGAAAGGCTAACACCATCAGATAATCCTGCAATATTTGCTAAAGAAGTAGTATAACACCATTTATCATTCCAGAAATTAATAAAAGTGCTTATACCAGAAATCCAAGAAGTATTATCAAGTATAGTAGAATAAAACTGTTTAATTTCAGGCCAAAGAGATGAGGATCTACAAACCATTCTAAACTCGTATTTTGATTTAAGAACCCTGACTTTCAGGAGAAAACACCAAGGCCTGTTACTATAAGAAAGTTCCAAGCAAGTTTAAGAATATATGCGTTATTTTCATGACGAAGATTAATAATCTTCAAACCTACATTCTCAAGAGGAGAACAAAGTGTATCCCAATTCACGGTGACTATGCCTTTTTTCAGACTATCACCAATCCAGATAAAATTTTGACACCACTGCTCAACTTGATCAAGAAGTGAAATAGGCTATTTATACATATTAAAACTATAAGCTAAAAATCCAATAATCATCGTATTGACCAACTGAATCCAACTCATCATGCTAAGAGATTTTCCTTTCCAAGATGTTAGCTTCAATTTGACTTTATCAGCCAAAGGTTGAAGAAATTGACACTTTGGAGCACCAACAAAGATTGACATACCTAAATAATTGCAAGACAAACAACCATGACTACAAGAAAGAATACGTTGATTTTTTGTGACAAATCTTGCAGAATTATCCATGGTGAAAAAACTACTTTTTTAGAGTTATTAACATATTGACTAGAAAAATCATCATATGTTTTAAGAAAACCTGAGTTTGAATGTTCTAAGTCTTCAACTTTAACTTTAAGTTGCAAATTAGTACAAGGCATACTGAATTCTGGTACATAAAATCTGATTCTGAATTCTGGCACAAAAAATCTTATTTTTCCATAAAATTATGAGACGATATATTAATCGTTGGGAACTATAAGAAAAAATGTTTTAATGAAATTTATTTTTATCTTGTCAAGGATTAAAATCTCCATTAAATTATTTATCATTATTTAACAAATGTTTCATAACTCGTTAATTATCATGGGTTTTAGAGTATCTGTAAGATAACATGAGTTTCAAAGTCTCCGTAAAATAGCATAAGTTTCAGAGCCTTCGTAAAATATCATGGGTTTCAAAACTTTTGTAAAATACAATAGATTTTAGAACCTCCATTAAAGAACAATAACATGTATTTCAAAGCCTCCATAAAATACTAAGTTTCAGAGTCTTCACAAAATATCATATACCATAGATTTTAGAACCTTCGGAAAAGAACAATAACATGTGTTTCAAAGCCTCCATAAAATACTATAGGTTTCATAAATATGAACATTTATGTGTTTTTTCAACCACAATTATTTACATATATAGTATTCATTTATCTATATTTGATAAAGTTCTTTTTAAATAAATAAAATAAATAAATGGATATAACACTTATAAATTGACAAGTTATGCATATATAACTAAATTTAAATTTATATAAAAAATTTATCAAGTATACACATTGATATTCAAACTCAAGAACAAAATATGAGTTAAAAAAACTAGAAGGAAACAGTAAAAGAAGAATACTACTATATCGTTCACAAAGCCACTTCCATATTATACTAATTCTTCAACTACCACATATATTTCTCTTGATGTCCAGAATTAGTTCTATTAGTTAACACACTTCCTTGATCGGAAACCTACAATATAAATATGGTGAAAAATAAAACAAGTTATTTAAATTTTTAAATATTATCGATGAAGGATTGAACATAGTCAACTCGGGAGGCAATTGATCTTGATAATTTTGAACAAAAAAGTTTATCATTGCCTCAAATCTTTTGTCACGTTCTTCAAATCGTTTGTTTTTTTTAATCATTGTTCTATTTTGTTCATCCAATTATAACTTTCATGCAATGAGCTATATTAGAACATAATTTATCATGAAAAAGAGTGAAAAAAACTCATACACATTAAAAAATAACCAATTTATCAACAAAAGTCACACTACATTTACTATAATTGTTAATATTGTCCAATAATATTCAATGCAACAACAGTTCCAATCTTGGCATAACAATTCAAAGTAAATAACACCAAATTGCTACATAATAAAATGTATGTTCAATAACCTGATTCACCAATTCAATATAAGAAGGAGAAGATGGAGATATATTAGTGCGAGAATTCCTAGTATATCCAAACACATAAGAAGGGAAAAGTCCCAATTCCATCCCCGGACACGATCACAATGTTCTTGACTTTCTAATGATTAGCTAGTGAATCTTCAATTGATATATCTTGTGAAAGGGAATATGTATTTGATTTAATATGCTTCAATTTTTTTTCCTACAAATAATAAAAATGTTATGAATGAAGCTCTCATCCAATTTGGTTGAGTTTTCGTCTTTACAAAAATTATGCTTACTTCAATCTCTCTTGCCCCATCATTCACAAATTTTCTATTAACATGTTTATGTGTTGTTACCCATACTTCTCCCCTTTTAACTTTGCGACCAAGTTCTTGCTCCTATAAAATGTAACAAAAGTATATACAAATTATGATATATGATATAACTAAAATAATTGAAGAATCAAGTCATCACCTCATCTTTCTTCCATGTAGTGCTCTTAGATCCACTAGTGTGAGGAACTATTTGCCTCTTTCTATTATCCTTGTATTTTTTGGCAATTTCCTAAACATAAATATAGTAAAATTACTAAATATAAGTAAAATAACACTTAAAAGGATAAAAATGTGATAGTCAACAAAAGAAGTCCAATGGACTCTATTCATTCCTTTTTTGACATATTGCAATAATTTCATCTCTATGACATGTTCCATCCTCTTTTTGTTGTCATAGTTGTTGTCTATACTCAACTCCATTTTGTGTTAAGTGATTTGAAGATATATGTTTCATGCATATCATATTCAACTTCAAACTTAGCCTTCAAAATTATTAAACAAGTAAATGAAAATTGAAATATAATATGAACTAAAATGTAGGAAAAAATCCATAAATCAATTATTTTAATAGTTTTCTTAAATATTTTTTCTTTGTAATCTTTGGGAATCTTCCTCCAACTTTGATAGCAGATAGGAAATTCCTTAACATTTCTTTCAACACGATTTAAAAACTTATTCAACAATGTTATACTATCATCAATTGTTTGATTCTCGCTATTCCAGCTCACAAGAATTCTCTCATAAGTAGATAAAAATTAAATATCATTCACTGTTAATTGTTTTCTAACTTTTGTGTCTTCATTATTTGGCAAAATAAATGTGAAATTTATTGTTAATTTAAGACAAACATAAAAAAATAATACTATGTGAGCTTGCAATGTTATTGATTCAAGCTTACCAATGATATCAATAAGCCATCATACTTTGATTGTTTAGTTTGCATCTCAATATCCACATTTTCTTCCCCTTCACCATCAAATTGTAACCTTGGTGTAGGTTCATATGTAAATTCATGGATATATTTATTTTTAGGTTGATTATCAATTTGAAATTGAAATTCAAGTGCAGAATTTGACTTACTAGTAGAAAATAATTTTTTTCTTAAAACATCCTGGAAATTAATACAAGTCACCAAAATAAATATATTGTTTATGCGTTTTATATATAAGTGCCAAAATGATATGTAAGTAAGACATCTTACTAGATTGAGATATTGAAAGTATTGAATTAAATTGAGATGCAAGTGGAGTGGAGGTGGATTACTATTCCCAGAAGTATGAGTGTGCACATGAGGTGGGTTAATGAACAAAGGAAGATGAGTATGCACTTGAGATGTATTATTAAGCCCAAAAGGGTGAGTGTGTACTTGAGGTACTCTTAATAATAAACATATAATAAACATTAGTTAGGTTTTATCTTAAACTATCATTTTCAAAATTAGCAACTAAACATTTTTAATTCAACTTACTTGGATCAGATGGATGAAGGACATATGGAGACATTGTACATGAAGGTTGGATACTTCTATTTTTGGAAGGGGGTGAAACATGGTCAAAAGTGTTATCGAGAATCTCGTGTTTTTCTAATTTAATCTTCCTAATTGATATTTTCTTTATCTTTGTGTATTTTTGAAACAATAACATTAATATAAGTCAAATAAAAAATTCAATTAATCATAACTACCTAATATAATGCATATATAAGTAATAAGGATGATAATTTTTAAACAAAAATAATATATAAATTCTCAATTAAAAATAGGACCTTGTTAATGATATATTCATTTTTCCATTTACAAATAAAGTTTCTAAATTTTTCTACACAAATAGTTCACATTCATGAAAAATGGCATCATTATCTTCAGTCATGATCATGTCATATCAGACTCATGGCTTTAGATGCACATGAATGACTCAGTATTTAACAAATTCATCCACTATATAATAAAATATTTGAGCTTGTATAGCCTGATGTATGATTCGTGATCATCATTATCACCACTGTATATCAAACGTGTAAAGTTTACTAATGTAAATCCAGATTATCTATCAAAATTCCTCTATAAGTAATTATATTAGTCCACGTACATTTGAACAAAGTAACAGAAAATCGACTGTCACAACCAGGGTCAATGCAACAGACGACAGGCCAAAAAAAATTGATATGTAAAAATAGATAAAGAAGATTGCGAAAAACTACAGAAAAACTGAAAAGATGGTCTACAAACTAGATTTAGGATCCGAAAGTCGGTTACGTACAGGGAAAGTATTAGTACCCTTACAATGTCTGTTTGAATACGATACCTTTAATTAAATATGTGAAATGAGTGTGTTTTTTTCAAAATGTTTATTTTTTCCCAAAAATAAAAACAAAAAAATATGTTTGAATATAAAGAAAAAAATTGAAATTTTTATTTAAGGCTCAACAAGGATAAACCTTGATGCTCCGTATTTTCGTTCATAACGGGAATCAGACTTTACATAGTTCTAAAGTTAAACTATTTGAAAAGGTGTGTGCTAGTGTGAGCTATGCTTTTTAAAAAGTGAAAAAACTTGAAAAAATGTAACCAAATTTTTGAAAAAAGTGAACCCAACAAACCTTACTCAAATTTATGTTCATTACAAAAAAATAAGGGATCACGTAGTTCTGGAAGTCAAAATGTATTTTTACCTTATGCTAGTGTGAGTTAGACTTTTCCAGTTGAAACAATGCTTTTGAAAAATGTGAAATCAATTTTTTGCTCCTACATATTTTTGTTCATAACGAAAATTAGAGATCACGTTGTTCTGAGTGTTAAACTATTTGAAAAGGGTTGTGCAAATGCAAGCCTGGCTTTTCAAAAAACAAGACCGAAATTTTGAAAGTTAACCCAACAAGGACAAATCTTGCTCCTACCTATTTTAATTCATAATGATAAAATCAGATATCACATAGTTTTGGAACCTAGTGATGTTTTTAAAATTGATTGGGTTAGTGTGAGTTGGATGTTTTAAAAGAGTGAACCCGATAAGAATTGGCATTCCTCCTACGTATTTATGTTCAAAATGAAAACTCGGGGTTCTCGTAGTTTTATAAGTTAATGATGTTTTTGAAAAAGATTGGACCAATGTGAGCTAGAATTTTTTTTAAAAAATGAACTTGACAAGGACTAACCTTCCTACATATTTCTGTTTATAATGAAAAATCAGGGATCACGTAACTTTGAGAGTAAATTTTTATGTGTTGATATTTTTTTATTTTTATGTTTCTCATATTTAATATTTTTTAATTTTTATTAAAAAAGGTATTGAGAAAAAAAAATATATGTACCATCATATAAATATCCATATAAATTATTTTTATTAAATATCGTATAATTTGTGCAGTATACAAATAACTAAAAATTTATTTAAGAGAGAGATATAACACCCCAAAAGTTGATGATGGGAATAACAACAAATAAAAAAGGCCTAAAATAAAAGTCTAAGATTTGGAACAAAAGGTGCAATAAGTAATGGCAATTTCTTTCTCCACCTTCAAATTTTTTTGAAGCACCTCCATAAATCTTTCAATTCTAAAATAACTCTTGGGTACAAGGTGCAAAATTTGTTTTTTTTTTTAATTGTATAATTCATACCTTTCCAAACTCTAAAATTTGGAATACAAAATTGTATTATAAATTCTAGAGTTTGAAAGGTATTTATGGGTTTGAAAATACATTCTGAACTCTAAACTTTGGAATACAATTATGTTTTCCAAAAGGTATTTTGGAACCTAGAAAATACATTCCAAACTTTAAAATTCTGAATAAAAAACTAAAAATCTATTCAAGTGAGAGATATAACACTATAAAAGTTGATGATGGGAATAACAACAAATACAAAAGGCCTAAAATAAAAGCCCTGGAACAAAAGATTCAATACGTAATAGAAATTTCTTTCTCCACCTCCAACTTTTTATCTTGCACGTCCATAAATCTTTAAATTTCAAAATTACCCTTAAGTAAAAGATGTCATATTTGTTTTTTCTTTTGAATTGTATAATTTGTAGACCTTCCAAACTCTAAAATTTGGAATACAAAATTGTATTATGAATTCTAGAATTTGAAAGGTATTTTATGGGTTTGAAAATACATTCCAAACTCTAAACTTTGAAATACAGTTTCATTCCCCAAAAACTATTTTGGAACTCAGAAAATACATTTCAAACTTTAAATTTTGTAATACAAAGCTAAAAACCTATTTAAGAGAGATATAACACTCCAAAAGTTGATGATGGGAATAACAACAAATAAAAAAGACATAAAATAAATGTCCAAGATTTGGAACAAAAGATTAAAAAAGTAATAGCAATTTAGTTCTGCACCTCCAAATATTTTTCTTACACCTCCATAAATTTTTCAATTCCAAAATTACCCTTTAGTAAAAGATACAAGATTTGTTTTTCTTTTGAATTGAATAATTGGTAGACCTTCCAAACTCTAAAATTTGGAATAAAAAATTGTATTATGAATTTTAGAATTTGAAAGGTATTTTATGGGTTTGAAAATACATTCTGAACTCTAAAGTTTGTAATACAATTATGTTTTCCAAAAGGTATTTTGAAATCTAGAAAATACATTCCAAACTTTAAAATTTGGAATACAAAATTAAAAACCTATTTAAGAGAGATATAACACTCTAAATGTTGATGATGGGAATAAAAACAAATAAAAAGACCTAAAATAAAAGCCCAAGATTTGCAACAAAATATGCCATAAGTAATAGCAATTTCTTTCTCCACCTCAAAAATTTTTTCTTGCACCTCCGTAAATCTCTCAATTCCAAAATTACGCAAAAAGTAAAATATGCCAGATTTTTTTTTTTTTCTAATTGTATAATTCGTAGACCTTCTAAACTCTAAAATTTAGAGTAAAAAATTGTATTATGAATTCTAGAATTTGAAAAGTATTTATGGGTTTGAAAATACATTCCAAATTCTAAACTTTGAAATATAATTTCGTTTTCCAAAAGGTATTTTGGAACTCAGAAAATACATTTCAAACTTTAAATTTTGGAATACAAAGCTAAAAACCTATTTAAGAGAGATATAACACTCCAAAAGTTAATGATGGAATTACAACAAATAAAAAAGCCTATAATAAAAGCCCAAGATTTCGAACAAAATATTAAATAAGTAATAGCAATTTCTTTCTGCACCTCCAAATTTTTTACTTGCACATCCATAAATCGTTCAATTTCAAAAATTACCCTTGAGTAAAGGATGCAAGATTTGTTATTTCTTTTGAATTGAATAATTTGTAGACCTTCCAAACTCAAAAATTTAGAATACAAATTTTTATTATGAATTCTAAAATTTGAAAAGTATTTTATGGGTTTGAAAATACATTCTGAACTCTAAACTTGGAAATACAATTATGTTTTCCAAAAGGTATTTTGGAACCTAGAAAATACAATCCAAACTTTAAACTTCGGAATACAATGTTAAAAACCTATTTAAGAGAGATATAACACTCCAAAAGTTGATGATAAAAAATGACTAAAATAAAAGCCCAGATTTGAAACAAAATATGCCATAAGTAATGGCAATTTCTTTCTCCACCTCCAAATTTTTTTCTTGCACCTTTGTAAATCTCTCAATTCCAAAATTACCCAAAAAGTAAATGATGTCAAATTTGTTTTTCTTTTAAATTGTATAATTCATAGACCTTCCAAACTCTAAAATTTGGAATAAAAAATTGTATTATGAACTCTAGAATTTGAAAGCTATTTTATGGTTTTGAAAATACATTCCAAACTCTAAACTTTGAAATACAATTTCATTTTCCAAAAGCTATTTTGGAACTCATAAAATACATTTCAAACTTTAAATTTTGGAATACAAAGCTAAAAACTTATTTAAGAGAGATATAGCACTCCAAAAGTTGATGATGGGAATAACAACAAATAAAAAATGCCTAAAATAAAATCCCAAGATTTGGAATAAAATATGTCATAAGTAATAGCAATTTCTTTCTCCACCTCCAAATTTTTTCTTGCACCTCCGTAAATCTCTCAATTCCAAAATTACCCAAAAAGTAAAAGATACCAAATTTGTTTTTTCTTTTGAATTGTATAATTCGTAGTCCTTCCAAACTCTAAAATTTTGGAGTACAAAATTTATTGTAAATTCTACATTTTGAAAGGTATTTTATGGGTTTGAAAATACATTCCAAACTCTATACTTTGAAATACAATTTTGTTTTCCAAAAGGTATTTTGGAACTCAGAAAATACATTTCAAACTTTAAATTTTGTATAAATACAAAGCGAAAAACCTATTTAAGAGAGCACTCCAAAAGTTGTGACGGGAATAACAACAAATAAAAAAGGCCTAAAATAAAAGCCCAAGATTTGGAACAAAATATGCAATAAGTAATAGCAATTTCTTTCTCCACCTCCAATTTTTTTTCTTGCACCTATGTAAATCTTTCAATTCCAAAATTACCCTTGAGTAAAAGATGCAAGATTTGTTTTTTCTTTTGAATTGTATAGTTCGTAGACATTCTAAACTCTAAAATTTGGATTATAAAATTCTATTATGAATTCTAAAATTTGAAAGGTATTTTATGGGCTTAAAAATACATTATGAGCTCTAAACTTTAGAATAAAATTATGTTTTCCAAAAGGTATTTTTGGAACCTAGAAAATACATTCCAAGCTATAAAATTTGGAATACAAAGTTAAAAACCTATTGAAGAGAGATATAACCCTCCAAAAGTTGATGATGAGAATAACATACAAATAAAAAAGACCTAAAATAAAATCGTAAGATTTATCACAAAATATGCCATAAGTAATAGCAATTTCTTTCTCCACTTCCATTTTTTTTTAACCTCCATAAATCTCTCAATTCCAAAATTACTTCAATAGTAAAAGATGCCAGATTTCTTTTTTTCTTTTAAATTGTATAATTCGTAGTCCTTCCAAACTCTAAAATTTGGAATACAAAATTGTATTATGAATTCTAGATTTTGAAATGTATTTTATGGGTTTGAAATACATTATAAACTCTACTTTGAAATACAATTTCGTTTTCCAAAAGGTATTTTGGAACTCAGAAAATACATTTCAAACTTTAAATTTTGGAATACAAAGCTAAAAACCTATTTAAGAGAGATATAACACTCCAAAAGTTGTGACGGGAATAACAACAAATAAAAAAGGCCTAAAATAAAAGCCCAAGATTTCGAACAAAAGATGCAATAAGTAATAACAATATCTTTCTCCACCTCAAAAAAATTTTCTTGCACCTCCGTAAATCTTTCAATTCCAAAATTATCCTTGAGTAAAAGATGCAAGATTTGTTTTTTCTTTTGAATTGTATAATTTGTAGACCTTCCAAAGTCTAAAATTTGGATTACAAAATTGTATTATGAATTCTAGAATTTGAAAGGTATTTTATGGATTTAAAAATACATTATGAACTCTAAACTTTGGAATACAATTATGTTTTCCAAAAGGTATTTTGGAACCTAAAAACTACATTCTAAACTATAAAATTTGGAATACAAAGTTAAAAACCTATTGAAGAGAGATATAACCCTCCAAAAGTTGATGATGGGAATAACAACAAATAAAAAATACCTAAAATAAAAGCGCAAGATTTGGAACAAAAGTTGCAATAAGTAATGGCAATTTCTTTCTTCACCTCCAAATTTTTTTCTTGCACCACCATAAATCTTTCAATTCCAAAATTACCCTTGAGTAAGAGATGCATGATTTTTTTTTTAATTGTATAATTCGTAGACCTTCCAAACTCTAAAATTTGAAATACAAAATTGTATTATGAATTATAGATTTTTAAAGGTATTTTATGGGTTTGAAAATACATTCTAAACTCTATACTTTGAAATACAATTTCGCTTTCCAAAAAGTATTTTGGAACTCCTAAAATACATTTCAAACTTTAAATTTTTTAATAAAAAGCTAAAAATTATTTAAGAGAGATATAACACTCCGAAAATTGATGATAGGAATAATAACAAATAAAAAAGGCCTAAAATAAAAGTCCAAGATTTGGAACAAAAGATTAAATAAGTAATAGCAATTTCTTTCTCCAACTATAAATTTATCTTGCACCTCCATAAATTTTTCAATTCCAAAATTACCCTTGAGTAAAAGATGCAAGATTTGTTTTTTCTTTTGAATTGTATAATTCTTATACCTTCCAAATTCTAAAATTTGAAATATATAATTGTATTATGAATTCGAGAATTTAAAAGGTATTTTACGGGTTTGAAAATATATTCCAAACTCTAAACTTTGAAATACAATTTCTTTTTCCAAAAAGTATTTTGTAATTCAGAAAATACATTTCAAATTTCAAATTTTGGAATACAAAGCTAAAAACCTATTTAAAAAAGATATAACACCGAAAGTTAATGATGGGAATAACAACAAATAAAAAAAGACCTTAAATAAAAGTCCAAGATTTAGAACAAAATGTCCATAATGGCAATTTTTTTCTTGCACCTCCATAATCTTTAATTTCAAAAATTACCCTTGGGTATAAGGTGCAAGATTTGTTTTTTTTTAATTGTATAATTAGTAGACCTTTCGAACTCTAAAATTTGGAATACAAAATTGTATTATGAATTTTAGAGTTCTAAAGGTATTTTATGGTCTTATTCCAAATTTGTAATGCATTTTCTAATCGAGAAAGTACAATTGGAACTTTAAAATTCAAAAAATATATATTTATTGATGGTTTGATAGCGATTCAATAACGAGTGACTTAATAAGCCGAACAAACTCTTGTTATGATAAACTCTAAATGACGTTAATACCATATTATAAAAGAAGTGTTATGAGAGTCATTTATAGTCTATCTACTGAGAGTTTGTTGGGTTTATTATATCTCCTACTATGAGGAAGTTATCGGACCATCCATAAATATATGAATATTTCATAGTATATAAGTAGATTCAAATATGATATTATAAACTAATTTTTTAAGATTGGGTTATGATTAAATCTTGAACCCTAAACCCTAAATCATAAACCCTTCAAAAATAATTTTAACATAATATTTTTTAATTATGAATTCTAAAGTTCCAAATTTTAAAATAAAAAAAGAAAAAAAATATCAATAAAAAAGGGCAAGTTGTCATTTTACGTTTTCTAGACATAAATTGCATAGGAATGTGAAAATAAAGGCCCATTAGGATGCAAGGATTTATCTGAGCAAGAAAAGTCGTGGGACCCACACACGGACCCCATTCCTTTTTCTCCTTTGCCTTCCGTGACCTTGCTCTGATCCTCCTTGAATTGCAATTACAGTTTTGCACTGTCCAATGTAATTAAACCGTTGGCTCCACTTGCATGCAAAAATTTCCACTCACCCATTTAAACCAAATCCGTGACCCATGTGCCTTCTCCTCTGCTCCTCCAATTATAATTTGGATGCACTTCTTTCACCCATTCATGAAACATGCATTCAAATAACATGAAACAAAGCCACGGGTGGTCCCACTCAGAATAAAACAACAGAGGAATTGCTACCTGGAAAAGCATGAGAGAAACATGGGACATGCAAATAAAAGCCAAATCCTCGCTGCACCCAAAACCGCGTTGTCTCGCAACAGCAAAACAGAAAACAGAGAACCACCATGCATGCGTCTAACAAAAAGCAAAACTATGTGCAAAACGGGAATACAGCAGTTATTGAACAAAACAAAACCGGACCAACTGTTGCATCCAACATACCAAAACCAAAATACAGTGAAAAAAAACAAAAACAAAAGCAGACCTTGTACAGCATTTTGTATGTATCTCCACTCATGCATATTTCGATTTTTTACAAGAGACAGAGCCTACTGGAAAAAACAGTGTGGTGTGGTGTGCGTGAGAGAGAAAAAGTGAATATGAGAGTGTGCATGTTACTTGAGGCATACATAGCAGAGTAGGGGTGTATGAAAAATCTGAAAAAGTTCTGTGGGGGTGCAATTAGTGAGCCTGGGGTAAATGAGTGAAAAGCTAAATGGGCTGCGGGCGTGTAAAAAGTGATCATGGAGTGGATTTTTTTTTTATTTCATTTTGTTTTCCTTTTTATATTTTTTTTGTTTTATTATTATAATTTTTTAGGACTGTTTCTTCTGTCATCCCATACACAACTTGAAAATACATTTTTAACCTTCTTGTGCCACCCCCATAGAGTAGCTTCCAGATTATGTAATTCGGACACGCATTTGAAAAAAAACTTCTGGATTATATAATCCGTAAGCTAAAATAAAATTCCGAATTATATAATCTGGAAAATAATCATGCATCTAAAAAAAAGACTTTCGGATTATGTAATCTGAAAGCTAATTACGGATTTGAAAAAAAACTTTTAAATTACGTAATCTAAAATATTACAGAGGGATAATTTTGGAAATATGAAAATGTATGGAGGTGGGAGAAGAATATATGGAACTGCAGGAAGAAACAGCCTTTTCATAGTGATAAAAGCTTGGACCCTTCATGAATGGGCTAGGCTCAAAACATGTATTTATTATTAAAAAAGAAATAAATAAAAGAATAAAAACAACTACCATTTTTTAATTCTTTAGAAATATTTGAAATTAAAAAATTTATCATTTCAAGATTTTTAATTTTTAATTTTTTTTTTAATTTTTTTGAAAAAATAAATTTTATTTACTCTGACAAAATTGAGTGTTGACATTGGTCATTATAGTTTATCTCAATTATATCTACCAATTTTTCATAATAAAACATTCTTCAAATTGTATTTGATGGTCAATCTTGCCTAACTCATTATTATAAAAGTATCAAATATTCAGTTTTTTATTTTATTTTAAGTCCTTCATTTCTCTCTAATTGATGGAACTTGAAGTCATTAACATTTTAAGCATCGTAACATTTTGCATAATCAATTAGTTTCATATTTAAGAACTTTAAATAATGCAAGTAGGTCCATTCTGTTGAAGATGGTTGTTACCCCTTCAAGACATGTGTTTAATGAAGCCATTTGTGTAAATTTTATGTATATTTACATTTGCTTTAAGAATGTCTTAGGTATAGTTTAGAGGTTGTTTAGAGTAATCTTTTTGCTAGGTAACTCACCTCTTAACACCTGACCATGTGATAAGAGCAAGTACAAATTTTCTGAAACTGTTTTTCACATGTTTTGCAAAAGCACCCTTACTACATAAAAAATAAATCTGTTATTTTCTAAATGAATAGATTCTTTTTCTTAATCTGATGCATTGATTAAGTCCTTTTGAAAATCAGGTTTTATGCATCATGTATTTTGACTAAGTCTTCATTCCATAAAACGTCTGTGTTTCAATAGTTAAGTTTTTTTTGTTATCGTTTTGAAAATAAATCTGTTCATCTGTAAATGAATAGATTCTTTTTAGTCTGGTGCCATGTATATCTTAAAAGGTTTTTTTCCGTTTTATCCTTGCACTAGAGTGTTTGACTAAGTCTCCTTCACATAACAGATTCTCTAACTGCTTTTGAAAATAAATCTGTTCATTTTATTTTCAATCTGTTCTTTTTATAACAACTTTACCTATTTTTTGAAAATCTGTTATAAGTCGTTTTTCTATAAAAAGAAAGTTTGTACCTACGTTTAAGTGTGAATCATACAATTGAGAAAACAAGGTTTACAACAGAGAATTAAGGATTTACAGAGAATTAGCATGTGTTCTTGAAAGATTTTGCAAATCAAAAGTGTGCTTGTTCTTGGTTGGCTCTAAGGCTTGGTTAGAGGTGCTGCTACTGTGTGAGCAATCTGTTCTATTGGTCTAAGGCAGATTTCTGCATCCTCTATCAGGTGTATTCGTTTCATATTTCATTCCTTGTAAAAGTGTGGTTGTAAACTCTTCTTGATAGGGTTTCTTGAAGAGTTGTGTGTGCTGCAATAGTGTTTTTCAGCAAGGTTTGTCACGTTCTTGTAGGGTTCAAGAACAGTGGTGTTTTGTAATTGTTTGAATTGCGTTTTAATGAATTTTGTTGGGTCTATTAGTGTCTAAGTTCAAGAGGGGAGGGGTGAATTGAGCTTATAAAATTTTCGCAAGAACACACAATTTTCAGTATACCAGAGGCAAAAAGAACAGATTGTTTTTACATGAAACAGATTGATTCTTCAGAGCAATCTAGCATAATTTGAACTTGTTCAATATAAAATTGTGATCAACAGAGGATTATAACAGAGTCAGATCAGCTGAATATTATGAGGATGAAGGATACAGCTATGCTTAGAAATCAAACAAATTTACTCAACACAAGGTTCTAAGGAGAATGATTCTTTCTCAGATTTTAATGAATAGACTGTTTGTTCACATATCACTTAAACGATCATATACAACTGCCTTGTTTGTGATTAGAAAGCTTTAACAAATCAGGAAGAACAGTTTTTACTTAAACCTAGAATTAACAGATTCAATTTCAAAAGAACAGATTTAGTTCTTGACAAAATTAAGCAAAACCAGAAATGAGTGCAGGGATGAGAAGAAAAGGCACGCAAGTTTTTATATTGGTTCACTCATACAGAGCTACGTCCAGTCTCACCTTACCCCAAGGTGAAATCCACTAAAAACAGTACCAAACACTTACAAACACAGCAGTTCTTGAACACTACAAGAACAACACAACCAAAGTTGAAAAACCCTATTTCAGCACACCTTGCACTCCAAGAAACCCTATCAAGGAGTGACTAACACTTACACCTTTACAAACCAGAATAAAGGAAAGATTACACCTCAAAAGAAGATGCAAGAACTCAAAACCAGTAGTTCAATTTGCTGCAGAACTGCACCAGCACCTTCACCAAGATCAAAGGTTTCCTAGAACAAGCACACTTGAACATCTCTTTGGAAAACCTTTCAAAAATCTTTCAATCCTTCTTCTCACATGGAAATTGTTTGATCTCTGTCAAAGACGTAATTGCTCAGCTTCTCTTCATGTGAGAGAGACTTTTCTTTATATAGAAAACAATTTCTAACTTCTTTTCAAAAAACCGTTGAAAAGCAGTTATGAAAACAACAGATTCATTTTTGAACTTAACAGATTTATTTTGTGAAAACCGCCAACTCAGCTAACTGAAATAACTGTCTGAGTTGTACCTTTGGTGCCCTAACTAACTTTGTGAAAAACCTTTCAGCTGACCAAAGAATAAACCTGTTCTTTCGCAGTGAAACAGATTAAAATATAGCAAACAGGCCAGCTCAGCTTTAACTGAAATAACTAACTAAGCTTTACCTGTGGTGCCCTAACAGAATTTTAGAAAAGCCTTTTAACAGAGAAAAAAAAAACCGATTCTTTCTCCATAAAACAGATTTATCTTTTGTACTGATTTAAAACTTTTAAGAGCACTTTTAAAAGCTTTTCAAAAACCATTTAACCACATCATGTGCTTGATCTAGGCTTGGTTAGGCATCTAGGATAGATCATGTAGCAAAAGGCAACCTTACACAAATACAAGCCTACATACAAGATCATCTAAACCTATTACAAACTTCAAAACAAACTAACTATTTTTCTACATCAAACACACACAACACTAGGTAGAGAAAAGACTTCATCCATCTTCAACAATCTCCCCCTGTTTGATGGAGACAAATCCCCTTTGCACAGCATAGTTTGATGATCACAATCTGTATTAGACTAGCTGCCAAAACCTGCACATAATTTTAGATATAAAACCATAATAGAGCAGTTGTGAGTTTTGTGCTACCTTCATGTACCATGTAGCTTTCTGTGGCTGTTCTTCTCCCCCTTTGGATTCATCAAACAGAATAAAGCATGAGATAAAACATACAAGCCATTCATCATAGTTCAAACTATAAATCCAGTATTAAGTTCTATTACAAACCTCAATGAAATCAACTAAAACCAGTGCAGAATAAAGACAAACAGATTAATTCCAAAATGTTCAACATATAAAAGCGAAAGACTTAGATATAGGATCACTTGTCATTGTAGTAGAGCTCAGCTAGCTGCACTTGAACTCCTTCAAGTTGGTCATCCAAGTGTTGAAACCTGGCGTAAGTCATTTCATAGTGTGCTTTCTGCTCATATGTGAGTGTGTCCAGCCTGCTTAGCACTTGTCTTTCAAACATAGACAGAGGTTCACCTCTGTACTCAGGTTCGTCATATGCAACCATTGCATTTTGACTTGTAGCAGCAACATCTTCATGTCCAGCAGAGTGCACTGGTGATGCATCCATGTTCTGCACTCCATCAGCATTTTCTTCTTCATTTTCTGGATCAGCTGGTTCATTTTCAGCTTTGTTTGCTGCATTCTTTCTGAATACCCAACTGTCATCTTCCTTTTGAAAGCCCATCTTCAAGAGAGTGGAGTTGTCTATTTCACTTGCTGCCTTAATGGTGTCATTTATCTCATTTGTAGTGTCAACTTCAAAATAATCGATTAGCTTTGACTCAAAAATAGATATGGAAAACGATAGTTTGGTAACCTTGTGGATTTGAGCATATGCTCCACCATTGTACTCACCCAATTTACCTTGAGTTGGTTCATGATGCAGTACAACAAAATCAAGTCCTCTTCATGGAGGGTTGCATGATTACTTCCTCTTGGAGCAAGCTGCCAAGCAATGTTGTAGGCAAGAAGTCTTGGAATGATTGTGAGATTTCCAGCATGGAATCTAGCCACTGGTTCAACAGGGTTTCTCACACAACTTCTGTAAAACTGCATCTTGTTGAATCCCTGAATTCCAGCAATGTTCCCTTTGCTTACCTTCATTCCAGAATACTTGATTCCTCCCACATAACTCTATATTTCTCTTTTAATCTTCAGCTTCACACCTTTCACATGGGAGACCAAATTTTTGCCATCTTGAACCAAGTTGTTGTAGAAGACTTTCACCAAGTTTGGATAGACATTTCCAGTCATTTCTAGGAAGTTCTTCAGCTTTTGATGCTTGAGCTAGGTTTTTGCTTCAGTCAGATTTTCTTCTCTCAACCAAGAAAATTCCAGCCCTTTGGGCGCATTGACTTGCTTCCTGCTTGTCTCATGGATGTACCTTGTCATTGCTTCAGAATCTCCAGCAAACCATTTCTCCAGAATACCTTGGGGTTGCTGCTGGATTGCTCCTTGGATTTCTTCTTTCTGTGTGACGAGGATGCCATGCTCAATCTGTTTTTCCCTGCACCAGTTTATTAAAATACAATTCTAGAAAAACAATGCAGTACAGATTATCAGTCAGAACAGAAACGAAACCTGTGGTGAAGCAAGTATGAACCTGGACAGCTTATAGCACAAATGAGAAGGTGTGAGAGAAAAGCTAATTTGTGCTAGGTTTATATAGAATCATTAAACCAAATTTTGAAAATCACAGATTTTAACGAAGGACAATTTGATCAGATTTTAGGAATTATGGATTTTGAAGGAAAATCAAATCTATCAGATATGCTACAAATTTTATTCCAATGGTGCAGCAGGTTCAGGTGTGGATTCACATAAGAATATCTTGGAACCTGATTTTGGCACATCAAATCTGTTGCACCTACACAATATCCAATCAGTTAGGATACCCACACACTAATTGGCACAAACCTGTTGGTTAATAACCGAAAAAGCAGTCAAAGATAAAGTGAGAGAGAGAAAAAATAAATCTTTCTCTTTCCTAGTCACAGCTGTGATTTCTGAAACAGGGAACAAAACATGTTAAAACATAAAACAACAGATTGAAATTTTCACTGCAGAGGACAATTTAAGCTAATAATACCAATTCATTTAGAAGAAAATAAAACCTATCTTTAGCAAGTGGTTTAGTGAATAGATCAGCTAGTTGAAATTCAGTACCAATGAATTGTATATCACAAGTTCCATTAGTTATATGTTCTCTTAGAAAGTGATGTCTAATTTCAATATGTTTAGTCCTTGAGTGCATGACAGGATTCTTAGACAGATTTATGGCACTAGTATTATCACAATTTATAGGTATCTTGTTTAACAAAATTCCAAAATCACTTAGCTGCTGCCTTAGCCATAAGGTTTGAGCACAACAACTTCCAGCAGCTATGTATTCTGCCTCTACTGTGGAGAGAGCAACACAAGCTTGTTTCTTGCAATGCCAAGAGATTAGACTTGATCCAAGCATGTGACAAGTTCCACTTGTGCTTTTCCTATCCACCTTACAACCTGCAAAGTCAGAATCTGAAAAACCAGTTAAATTTAAAGATACCTTGTTAGGATACCATAATCCAACATCCTTAGATCCTTGCAAATATTTCAGAATTCTCTTTGCTGCATTGTAGTGTGATTCCTTTGGATCAGATTGATATCTAGCACATAAACACACAACAAACATAATGTCAGGCCTGCTGGCAGTTAGGTATAATAAGGAATCAATTAAACCCCTATACTTCGTTTGATCCACTGATTTTCCTGCAGAATCTTGATCCAGCTGACAGCTTGTTGAAATAGGAGTGTTGATTGCTTTGCATTGATCCATATCAAACCTCTTAAGCAGCTCCTTGCAGTATTTTTCTTGGCTTATGAAAATTCCATCCTTGAGTTGCTTAACTTGTAGTCCAAGGAAGAAATTCATTTCTCCTAACATTGACATCTCAAACTCACTTTTCATGGTTTTCACAAAGTCTTCACACATCTCTTCATTTGTGGATCCAAAGATAATATCATCTACATAGACTTGCACAAGTATGATATCTTCTCTTTTCTTCTTTATAAAGAGAGTTTTATCAGAATTGCCACGACTATATCCTTGAGAGAGCAGAAATTCGCTTAGCCTTTCATACCATTGCCTAGGTGCTTGCTTCAATCCATATAAGGCCTTCTTAAGCATGTACACATGTTCTGGATTTTTGTGATCTTCAAACCCTGGAGGCTGAGATACAAACACCTCTTCATTGATGTAACCATTTAGAAATGCACTCTTGACATCCATTTGAAACAGCTTGAAACCTTGTATGCTGGAAAATGTTAGAAGTAATCTGACAGCTTCAAGACGTGCTACTGGTGCATAGGTTTCACCAAAATCAATACCTTCTTCTTGGTTATAACCTTTAGCAACTAGCCTTGCTTTATTTCTAGTGATAGCTCCATGTTCATCCATCTTGTTCCTGTACACCCACTTGGTTCCTATGATGTTCATCTCATGCTTTCTTGGAACCAAAGTCCACACTTCATTGTATTCAAACTGGTTCAGCTCTTCCTGCATTGCTGTTATCCAATTGCTGTCTTGCAGTGCTTCTTCCAGGCTTTTAGGCTCAATCTGTGACACAAAAGCCACTGTTCTGCAGAAATTGTTGAGTGAATTCCTTGTTGAGACTCCTTTCTCAATTTTACCAATTACATTGTCAAGAGTGAGATCCCTTGGAGTCTTCCATTCTTTAGGCAATCCTGCATTCACAGTAGATTCTTTGATAGAATTTGAATTAGTTGCATCAAGCTCACTGGATTGATTCTTTTGCAGAATGGTTCTTAAATCATCCATACCAGATTCATCTATAACAGATTTGGGCACAGAAAAATCTGTTTCATCAAACACAACATGTATAGATTCTTCAACTGCATGCAATCTTTTGTTATACACTCTATAAGCATGACCATTTATAGCATAACCAATATGTATTCCTTCATCTGATTTAGGATCAAATTTCCCCAGATTATCTTTACCATTATTTAAAACAAAGCATTTGCAGCCAAAAACCCTAAGATGACTTATACTAGGCTTCCTACCTTTATACAATTCATAAGGAGTTTTCTTAAGAATTGGTCTAATCAATGTTCTGTTAAGCACATAAGAAGCAGTATATACAGCATCAACCCAAAAATATTTAGGTAAACCAGATTCATTTAGCATAGTCCTAGTTAATTCTTCTAGTGATCTATTCTTTCTTTCAACAACACCATTTTGTTGGGGTGTCCTAGGAGCAGAATAACTATGTATGATCCCATGTTTTTCACAATATTTATCAAACTTTGCATTTTGAAATTCTCCCCCATGATCACTACAAATCTGTTTTATCCTATTTTCATTTTCATTATGCAGAACCTTAGCTAGTTTCTTAAAGGCTTTATATGCATCATTTTTAGAAGCAAGAAACAAGGTCCATGTATATCTTGAGAAGTCATCAACAATCACCAAAGCATAATAATTTCCAGCTAAGCTAGCAGTCCTAGATGGTCCAAACAAGTCCATATGCAAAACATCCAAAGCTTTATTTGTAGAAACCATATCTTTTGATTTAAAAGTAGTTCTAATCTGTTTTCCTTTTACACAAGCATCACACAATCTGTTATTTTGAAATTTTATGTTTGGTAAACCAGAAACAAGTTCCTTAGACTTTAGCTTATTCAAGTGATTTGTGTGAATATGACCTAGCCTCCTATGCCACAGCCATGACTCATCATTTTTAGACAACAAACACTCATTTTCAGAACAACTCTTTATAATGTCTAAGAGATAGATGTTGTTTACCCTTTTTCCAGTGAACAACACCTTACCAAAAATTTCATTTGAAATTGTACAAGTGTTGGCTTCGAAATTGACCTTGTATCCCTTGTCACACAGCTGGCTAATGCTTAGAAGACTATGTTTTAGCCCTTCAACATACAATACATTCTCAATAGTGGTTGAGTCTTTAGTACCAACATCTCCTCTTCCAAGAATTTTTCCTCTATTGTTATCCCCATATGTGACATGCCCTTCAGCTTTGAGTTTCAGATTTATGAACTGAGTCACATCACCAGTCATGTGCTTTGAGCAGCCACTGTCAAGGTACCACTGGTTTTTCCTGCTGTTTTTCTGCAACAAAACAGATTTAGCACATATGGTACCCCTTTAGTCTAGGGTCCAGCATGATTAATACCTTTCCTTAGGAAGCCATTTGTCCAATCCTTTAGGAACAAGGTACCTCCTAGCTTTACATGTTCTAGATACATGACCAGACTTCATACAATAAAAACATGTTGCAGTATGCATTGTTTTTGAATAACTAAGAGAGGAAAAACCTGTTTTGGAAGGAACAAAGAAACTAGACAGCTTTTTCTCATTACTTTTCATTTCAGGATTATATCCTAGACCATTTTTATTGAAAACAACATTCTGTGAACCTAATAAGGTTTCAAGATTTTCTCTTCCTTTAGTGAAATTTGAAAGTGTTTTTAACAAATATTCAACCTGTTTTTCCAGCTTCTTACAATTATCACAGGTTTTAATTGATGCATGCAAACATGTTAATTCAAGGCTAACCAATTCAGTTTTAGCTTTGTGCAGTTCTTCTTCAAGAGCTTTGACCTTAGGTTCAAGTACCCTATTTATTTTATTCAATATGTTGCACATTATAGCCAACCTGTTTGCTTCATCATGTGTTTCCTTAAAAGCTATTAACAGCTGATCATAGTTTTCAGAATCAGTGGAAAAATCACTTACTGAGTCAGAGTTGGATTCTTCATCATTCACCATGAAGCACATATTTGCTTCTTCACTTTCAGTTGAGGAATTACTGGATGAGGATACATCATTTTCTTCCCATGAGATGTATGCTCTTCTACCTTTGCCTTTGTCACTCTTCTTGCTTGCTGATTTTTCTTTATTTTGATTGTTTGGACAATCAGCTTTTATATGGCCTGGTTTACCACATCCAAAGCACGTGTAATTGGAAGAATTTGAATCATTAGGTTGTTTGGAGTACCTCTTTCTTTGCTGAGTTCTGTCACGATTTTTCTTTCTTAGAAACCTGCTGAATTTTCTGGTGAGCAGACTCACGGTCTCATCATGTTCAGGATCAACTTCTTCCTCACTTGTATCATGTTCCATGGTAGTTTTCAGAGCAATTCCTTTGGCCTTCTTCTCCACAGTTTCTTGTTCTTTCAATCTTTTCAGCTCTATTTCATGCTCTATTAGCTTTCCAAAAAGTGCAGCAGTGGACATCTTGGATAAATCTTTGGATTCTGAGAATGCTGTTACCTTAGGCTGCCAGCTCCTATCAAGGCATTTTAGCACCTTTATGTTAAGCTCTTCCTTGTCAAAGACTTTACCAAGGCTAGTGAGGTGATTTATAATATGTGTAAATCGTTTCTGCACATCTGCAATACTTTCTTCTGATTGCATTCTGAACAGCTCGTACTCCTGAATTAGTGAGTGCTTCCTTGCTCGTTTCACATCATCAGTCCCTTCATGAGTTACCTCTAGTACTTCCCACATCTCCTTTGCTGAGTTACATTGAGAGACTCTAAAGAACTCATCCATATTCAGTGCAGAGGTGATGATATTCTTGGCTAAGGAGTCATATTGGGCCTTCTTCTTCTTGGTTTCACTCCATTCAGACCAAGGCTTCTTTATTGTTTCATCTTTGACAACCTGCAAAGGTATAAAAGGTCCACTGACCACTGCATCCCAGATTCCCATGTCAATAGACTCCATAAAGATCTTCATCCTGATTTTCCAGAAAGCATAGTTAACACCACCAAACATAGGAGGTCTATTAATAGACGCACCTTCAGCAAAAGGCATTTTAAACTCAGACATCATGCATACACTTGAGCAAAATACAAGCCCTAGCTCTTGATACCAATTGTTGGGTCTATTAGTGTCTAAGTTCAAGAGGGGAGGGGTGAATTGAGCTTATAAAATTTTCGCAAGAACACACAATTTTCAGTATACCAGAGGCAAAAAGAACAGATTGTTTTTACATGAAACAGATTGATTCTTCAGAGCAGTCTAGCATAATTTGAACTTGTTCAATATAAAATTGTGATCAACAGAGGATTATAACAGAGCCAGATCAGCTGAATATTATGAGGATGAAGGATACAGCTATGCTTAGAAATCAAACAAATTTACTCAACACAAGGTTCTAAGGAGAATGATTCTTTCTCAGATTTTAATGAATAGACTGTTTGTTCACAGATCACTTAAACGATCATATACAACTGCCTTGTTTGTGATTAGAAAGCTTTAACAAATCAGGAAGAACAGTTTTTACTTAAACCTAGAATTAACAGATTCAATTTCAAAAGAACAGATTTAGTTCTTGACAAAATTAAGCAAAACCAGAAATGAGTGCAGGGATGAGAAGAAAAGGCACGCAAGTTTTTATATTGGTTCACTCATACAGAGCTACGTCCAGTCTCACCTTACTCCAAGGTGAAATCCACTAAAAACAGTACCAAACACTTACAAAAACAGCAGTTCTTGAACACTACAAGAACAACACAACCAAAGCTGAAAAACCCTATTTCAGCACACCTTGCACTCCAAGAAACCCTATCAAGGAGTGACTAACACTTACACCTTTACAAACCAGAATAAAGGAAAGATTACACCTCAAAAGAAGATGCAAGAACTCAAAACCAGTAGTTCAATTTGCTGCAGAACTGCACCAGCACCTTCACCAAGATCAAAGGTTTCCTAGAACAAGCACACTTGAAAATCTCTTTGGAAAACCTTTCAAAAATCTTTCAATCCTTCTTCTCACATGGAAATTGTTTGATCTCTGTCAAAGACGTAATTGCTCATCTTCTCTTCATGTGAGAGAGACTTTTCTTTATATAGAAAACAATTTCTAACTTCTTTTCAAAAAACAGTTGAAAAGCAATTATGAAAACAACAGATTCATTTTTGAACTTAACAGATTTATTTTGTGAAAACCGCCAACTCAGCTAACTGAAATAACTGTCTGAGTTGTACCTTTGGTGCCCTAACTAACTTGTGAAAAACCTTTCAGCAGACCAAAGAATAAACCTGTTCTTTCACAGTAAAACAGATTAAAGTATAGCAAACAGGCCAGCTCAGCTTTAACTGAAATAACTAACTAAGCTTTACTTGTGGTGCCCTAAACAGAATTTTGGAAAAGCCTTTTAACAGAGAAGAAATAAACAGATTCTTTCTCCATAAAACATATTTATTTTTATACTGTTTTAAAACTTTTAAGAGCACTTTCAAAAGCTTCTCTGAGCAGACGGCGATCGTAGATGGTAATGCTCCACATGATCGCCGGTCGGTGGTCAGCATAGCTACTTGAAACGACCGTAGATGCCAAAAAGCTTATCTGTTAATCTGTCTAAAATTGAATCTGTTCAATTAAAAATAAATTTGTTTTTTCTGGGCTTGTTTATACTGTTCTTATTATCTGGAAAATCAATTTGGTTTTGTTAAGAAGATATATGAACTATTAATTACAACTGGAACAGTTTGATTGTGATAGGTTACTCAATTGATTGTCAAGCTAATAATTGAACCTTTATCACTCACTTAAAAATTGAAGGTCACTATTTTTGTTGTTCATAGTTTTCTCTTTAAAATAAGTGTGTGTGTGGTTTGCAAATTAATCTGCATAACCTCAAGAATTTCTTGGCTGGTATAAACGCTTTTAAAATATAAACAATGTTAAAATAAATCTGTTCATTGCCAAATAAATCGATTTATTTTATGTGTATTGTGGTAAAACTTGAATCTGCGCGAAAGTTTTAAAAGGTCAATTCACCCCCCTCTTGAACTTTGACACTATTGAACCCAACAATTGGTATCAGAGCTAGGACTTGTATTTTAATCAAGTTTGTTTGCAATAATGTTTGAGTTTAAAGTGCTTTTTGCTGAGGGATCTTCTGTCAATAGACAATCTATGTTCAATGGAATGAATTATGCCTTTTTGAAAATAAGAATGAAAATTTTCACGGAATCTATTGATGCATTAATTTGGGAAGCTGTGGTCCGTGGACCCTATGTGCCAATGTAGGTTGTCAAGGATGAAGAAGTGGTAAAGCCAAGATCTGAATGGAATGAGACCGAAAGGAAGAAGGCTCAATATGATCTTGTGGCCAAGAACGTCATAACCTCCTCATTAACAATGGATGAGTTCTTCAGGATATCCCAATGCAGTTCAGCTAAGGAGATGTGGGAGGTCTTGGAAGTCACTCATGAGGATACTGAAGATGTAAAGAGATCAAGAAAACATTCTCTCATCCAAGAATATGAATTCTTTAGAATGCAACCCGAGGAGAGCATTGTTGATGTGCAGAAAAGGTTCACTCATATTGTGAATCACCTTACTGGTTTGAGAAAGGAATTTGACAAAGAGGAACTCAACATAAAAGTGCTGAAGTGCCTCGACAGAAGCTGGCAACCCAAGGTGACTGCCATATCAGAAAGTCGTGATTCGTCAACTGCTGCACTCTTTGGGAAATTAATGGAGCATGAGCTGGAGCTCAAGAGACTCAAAGAGCAGGAAACATCGGAAAGAAAACCCAAAGGACTTGCACTGAAAGCAAGTGAACAAAATGAGATCAATGAGGAAAAAGAAGATGTTGAACATGATGAAACAATCAGCCTACTTACAAAGAGGTTCAGCAGATTCCTGAAAAAGAAAAATAGAGATAGGAACCAGCAGAAAAGAAGGTATCCTAAACCTAATGACTCAAATTCCTCTAACTACACTTGCTTTGACTGTGGTAAAACATGGCACATCAAAATGGATTGTCCAAACAATCAATCAAAGGACAAATCTACGAGCAAGAAGGTTGAAAGGAGCAAGGGGAGAAAAGCTTACATTTCATGGGAAGAGAATGAAGTATCTTCAACCAGTAGCTCTTCAACTGAGAGTGAGGAAAACAATATGTGCTTCATGGTGAAAGATGAAGGGTCAATCTCTGATTCAGTAAGTGAATTCTCTATGGAATCTGATAACTATGATCAATTGCTTGTTGCTTTCAAAGAAACACATGATGAAGCAAATAGGCTAGCTGTAATATGTAGTAAGTTGCAAAAGGTAAATAATGTGCTTGCACCTAAAGTAAAAACACTTGAGGAAGAACTGCATAAGGCTAAAACAGATATGGTAAGCCTTGAACTAACATGCTTGCATGTCTCTATTAAAACCTGTGAAAACTGTAAAAAATTGGAAAAACAAGTGGAGTATTTGCTAAAAACCCTTTCCAATTTCACCAAGGGAAGAGAGAATCTTAAGTCTCTCATTGGCTCACAGAATGTTGTTTTCAACAAGAATGGTATTGGTTATAACCCTGGAAGTGTAACCAATGTCAAAAAGCTTTCAAGTTTTTTTGTTCCAGCAAAATCAGATTTTTCAGCTTTTAACAGTGGCAAAAAGGCATCTCATGTAACCTGTTTTTACTGCATGAAATCTGGTCATACCTCTAGGTCATGCATTGCTAGAAAGCATCTTGTTCCTAAGAACTTAGCAAAATGGCTACCAAAGAGAAGGTTTTAATCTGTGCTGGACCCTATACTGAAAAGGGTACCATTTGTATCATCTTTGTTCTGTTTTGCAGAAAGGCAGCAAGAGAAATCAATGGTACTTGGACAGTGGTTGTTCCAAACATATGACCGGAGATCTTACAAAATTCACTAGCTTGAAGCTCAAAGCAGAGGGACATGTAACCTATGGTGATAATAACCGAGGAAGAATTTTGGGCAGAGGCACTGTCGGAACAGGGAATTCAACCACTATTGAGAATGTGCTTTATTTAGAAGGACTCAAGCATATCCTTCTCAGTATCAGTCAACTTTATGACAAAGGATACAAGGTGAACTTCAAGTCAAAGGGCTGCACAATCTCAAGTGACTCCTCTAGAAAGGTGTTGTTTACTGGTAAGAGAGTGAATAACATATACCTTTTGGATATCATGGAAACTAACTCTTCAAATGAGTGTTTACTGTCTAGAAGTGATGAGTCTTGGCTGTGGCACAGGAGGTTAGTTCACATACACACTAATCACTTAGATAAATTAAAATCTAAAGATCTTGTTTTTGGTTTACCTAACATTAAATTTCAGGATAACAGGCTCTGTGATGCTTGTGTGAAAGGTAAACAAATCAGATCCTCTTTCAATTCAAAAGACATTGTTTCTACAAAAAATCCATTGGATGTATTGCATATGGACTTATTTGGACCCTCTAGAGTTGCTAGCTTGGCTGGAAATTTGTATGCTTTAGTTGTTGTGGATGACTACTCTAGATTTACATGGACTTTGTTTCTTGCACATAAAAATGATGCTTACAATGCTTGTAAGAAATTAACAAAGGTTCTGCAAAATGAAAATGGTTTATGCATAAAATCTATTCGAAGTGATCATGGGGGAGAGTTTCAGAATGCTAGATTTGAGAGGTTCTGTGAGAAACATGGGATATCACATACCTTTTCAGCCCCTAGGACTCCCCAAAAAAACAGTGTAGTTGAAAGGAAAAACAGATCACTAGAAGAACTAGCTAGAACCATGTTAAATGAATCCAAGCTTCCTAAGTATTTTTGGGCAGATGCAGTCTATACTGCAGCTTATGTGTTAAACAAAACCTTAATTAGACCCATTCTTAAGAAAACTCCATATGAATTGTATAAGGGCAAGAAACCTAGTGTGAGTCACCTTAGAGTGTTTGGGTGTAAATGCTTTGTATTGAATAATGGCAAAGAGAATTTAGGTAAGTTTGATGCTAAATCTAATGAAGGTGTGCACATTGGTTATGCTTTGAGTGGTCATGCATATAGAGTCTTCAATAAAAGATTGCTCATAGTAGAAGAATCAATGCATGTTGTATTTGATGAAGCTGATCATAGCATATCTAAAACTGCCGTTGATGACCTTAACTGTGATGAATTTAAATCTGTTTTAAATCAAAATGAATCGATTCATATTGATACTGCTGACTCACATGCTGTGCAAGAACCTACTGTGTCTGCAGGTTTGCCAAAAGAATGGAAAACCCCAAGAGACCTAACCCTTGATAATATCATTGGGAACATTGAGAAAGGAGTATCAACTAGGAAATCCTTGAATAACTTCTGTGAAATAATGGCCTTCGTATCTCAAGTGGAACCCAAAAATCTGAATGAGGCCCTCAAGGATAGTAACTGGATTCTGGCCATGCAAGAGGAACTGAATCAATTTGCTCTTAATGAGGTTTGGACTCTTGTTCCTAGAATACCTGAGATGAATGTCATTGGAACAAAATGGGTATTCAGAAACAAAATGGACGAGAATGAGGTGATTACCAGAAATAAGGCTAGGCTAGTTGCTAAAGGGTATAATCAAGAAGAAGGAATAGACTATGATGAGACATATGCACCAGTGGCTCCGCTAGAAGCTGTCAGATTACTACTTGCCTTCTCCTGCATCAAAGGGTTCAAGCTATTCCAAATGGATGTGAAGAGTGCCTTCTTGAATGGTTATATAAATGAAGAGGTATTTGTTTCACAGCCACTAGGTTTTGAAGACCATCAGCATCCAGGACACGTTTTCAAACTCAAAAAGGCTCTCTATGGGCTCAAGCAAGCTCCTAGGCAATGGTATGAGAGGCTAAGTGATTTCCTTACCTCACAAGGCTATGACAGAGGCACATCAGATAAGACCTTGTTCATAAAGAAGAAAGGGCATGACACAATTCTAGTACAAGTATATGTGGATGACATCATTTTTGGATCAAACAATGGAGAATTGTGTGAAACTTTTGTCAAAATCATGAAGAGTGAGTTTGAAATGTCAATGATGGGTGAGTTAAACTATTTTCTAGGCTTGCAGGTCAAACAACTCAAGAATGACATTTTCCTTAATCAAGCCAAGTATTGCAAGGATCTGCTGAGAAAATTTGAAATGGACAAGTGCAAACCAATCAGCACACCCTTCTCAACTAGCTGTCACTTGGATCATGATGAAGCTGGAATTCCTGTTGATGAAACTAAATATAGAGGACTCATAGTATCTCTACTGTATCTCACTGCCAGCAAGCCTAGCATAATGTTTGCAGTATGCATGTGTGCTCGGTTTCAATCTGCTCCTAAAGAATCACACTTCAATGCTGCCAAACGGATTCTGAAATATTTGCAAGGAACTAAAGAAGTTGGCTTGTGGTATCCAGGTAACATTTCATTGAGTTTGACAGGCTATTCTGATTCATACTTTGCAGGTTGCAAAATTGATAGGAAGAGCACCAGTGGTACCTGTCACTTGTTTGGATCAAGCTTGATCTCATGGCAATGCAAAAAATAGGCATGTGTTGCTCTCTCCACTACTGAAGCAGAGTACATTGCAGCAGGGAGTTGCTGCGCTCAAACCATATGGCTAAGACAGCAATTGAATGACTTTGGTATCTTACTTAACCATATACCTTTGCTGTGTGATAACACAAGTGCCATCAACTTAACCAAAAATCCTGTCATGCATTCAAGAACTAAACACATTTAAATTAGGCGTCACTTCCTATGGGAACACATTTCAAATGGAACATGTGAGATTAAGTTCATTGGTACAGATTTACAACTTACAGATTTGTTCACAAAACTATTGGCTAAAGATATGTTTAATTTTCTGCTCAATGAATTGGGTATTATAAGTGTTAATTGTGCCTCGCAGTGAAAAATTAAATATGTTTATTTGCAATTAAACGTGTTTATTGGTACTGATATGCTTTGATGACTAGAAAAGAGAAAGTGAACTTTGACTGATTAACTGACTTAGTAGGCATTAACCATTGTACCTTTGACGGTTCTGGTCATGGTTATGTAACCGATTTGATGCATTGGTTGCTTAATGAAGGTGTGATATGTGTGCATCATGACCTCAAATATTTGCTGCATTTTTCAAAGATTTTCTGCACAATTTCAGAGCATAAAATCTTCGTGCATATCCATTCATAACTGCTTCATCATCTCATTCATTTTACAATATAAATCTGTGTAAAAACCTGCTACCCACATTGGTTGCCCATTTTCGTTACTCACCATTAAAATCACAAGAAAAATTCTGGTTCAACCATGGCTTCCTCTTCAAGACAGAAAAAGAAAAACCAGGGCATGCAAAGCACATTTCAAGGAGTGCTAGAAGGTTGGTTCGTTGGAGATGAAGAAGGTATCAATGCCTACATTCACGAAATGAGCAGAAAACAGATTAACATACCCAAGGTGTTGGATTTCAACTGGCTGAAATCTGAAAAATTGGCTGAAACAAGGTTTGCACTGAAGCACCAGAAATTGAAAAAGCTGCTGGAATTAACAGGTAATGTGTACCATGATTTAGTTAAGGTGTTTTACACAAATCTAACCTTGGATGGAAAGAACATTGTATCCTATGTGAAAGGAATCAAAATGAAGGTCACCAGTGAAGTCTGGAATTCAATGGCTGGAATCAAATATTCTGGTCTAAAGGTTAGAAAAGGGAACACAAGTGGGATTCAGGAGTTCAACAAACTTCAGTATTACAAAAGCTGTATGAGGAACCCTGCCCAGAGCATAAACAGATTCCATGCAGGAAATCTGAACCTAACACCACGGCTTATTGCCTACATCATAGCATGGCAGCTCATCCTTAGAGGTACAAATCATATTGTTTTACATGAAGAGGATTTAATCCTTTTATACTGCATCGTGAATTTGATCAAGGTTAACTGGGTGTATATCATCAATGAGCATATGCTGAAATCCAAAAGATTAGCTGATTATCGCTTTCCTTATGCTATACTTGTTTCAAAATTGATTGACTACTTTGGCATTGACACTTCAAATGAGCGAAATGAAACCATCAAAGCTGTAAGTGAGATTGATAACTCAACTCTCACAAAAAATGGGGTTTCATAAAGTGGAGGACAGCTGGATGATTCTCAAAGGTAAGAATCCTCAAGAAGAACATGGAGCCTCAAACCTCAACAATGAAGATGGAGATGAGGTTGTTCCTATGGAAGATGACACGGTTCAAGCTACATAACACTCATGTTATGTTATCCATCACTCCTACGGGCAAGAGCCATCTGTTGATCATGCTGGAAGTCAAAGGATAAGCTCTCCATCTGTAGAAATAAAAGGAGATTCACCAGCTCCCCAATCAGTGCATGAAGAAGCTGCTGCAACTCATCAGAAGGCTATTGTTGCCTATCAAACCCCAGAGTACAGAGATGAACCATTATCCATGTTTGAAAGGCAAGTTCTGTATCACCTTGATGCCATGACAGTAGAACATAAAGCATATTTTAAGACAACTCAAGCAAGGTTTCAGCACCTTGATGATCAAATTGAAGGAGTTCAGTTGCAGCTTGTAGAGTTATATTACAAAGATTAGAAGTATCTTGTTTTCCATGCTTTCCTTTCATCAGTTTATATTTCTGTAATGTTGAACAATTTGTATTTGTTTTCTAGACTGTTATGGTTGTGTTTCTGTTTTATCTTTCTTTATGCTTAAATGTTGTTTGATGAATCCAAATGGGGAGAAAAATAGCTCACCATGCTAGGTGAAGCTAGGTGAAACAGGAAGTTACATTCTGCACCTTAAAACTGATTCACATGTTATGCAATGTTTCAATTTTCTGGTTTGGTATTTGGTGCAGTACAGGTTCTTAAAGCAACAAAGCTATGAGGATTTGTCTCCATCAAACAGGGGGAGATTGTTGAAGATGGTTTATGCCCCTTCAAGACATGTGTTTGATGAAGCCATTTATGTAAATTTCATGTATATTTACATTTGCTTTAAGAATGTCTTAGGTACAGTTTAGAGGTTGTTTAGAGTAATCTTTTTGCTAGGTAACTCACCTCTCAACACCTAACCATGTGATAAGAGCAAGCACAAATTTTCTGAAACTGTTTTTCACATGTTTTGCAAAAACACCCTTACTGCATAAAAAATAAATATGTTCTTTTCTAAATGAATAGATTCTTTTTCTTAAACTGATGCATTGATTAAGTCCTTTTGAAAATCAGGTTTTATGCATCATGTATTTTGACTAAGTCTTCATTCCATCAAAACATCTGTGTTTCAATAGTTAAGTTTTTTCTATTATCGTTTTGAAAATAAATTTGTTCATCTGTAAATGAATAGAATCTTTTTTAATCTGGTGTCATGTTTATCTTAAAAGGTTTTTTTCATTTTGTCCTTGCACCAAAGTGTTTGACTAAGTCTCCTTCACATAACAGATTCTCTAACTGCTTTTGAAAATAAATCTGTTCATTTTATTTTCAATCTGTTCTTTTTATAACAGCTTTAACTGTTTTTTGAAAATCTGTTATAAGTTGTTTTTCTATAAAAAAGAAAGCTTGTTCCTACATTTAAGTGTGAATCATACAATTGAGAAAACAAGGTTTACAACAGAGAATTAAGGATTTAAAGAGAATTAACATGTGTTCTTCAAAGATTTTGCAAATCAAAAGTGTGCTTGTTCTTGGTTGGCTCTAAGGCTTGGTTAGAGGTGCTGCTACTGTGTGAGCAATCTGTTCTACCGGTCTAAGGCAGATTTATGCATCCTCTATCAGGTGTATTCGTTTCATATTTCATTCCTTGTAAAAGTGTGGTTGTAAACTCTTCTTGATAGGGTTTCTTGAAGAGTTGTGTGTGCTGAAATAGTGTTTTTCAGCAAGGTTTGTCACGTTCTTGTAGGGTTCAAGAACAGTGGTGTTTTGTAATTGTTTGAATTGTGTTTTAGTGAATTTCACCTTGGATTAGGTGAAGACTGGATGTAGCTCATTGGAGTGAACCAGTATAATTGTTTTGTGTTCATTTCTCTTCATCCCTGCACTCGTTTTCTTGGTTATCTGTTAATCTGTCTAAAATTGAATCTGTTCAATTAAAAATAAATCTGTTTTTTCTGGGCTTGTTCATACTGTTCTTATTATCTGGAAAATCAGTTTGGTTTTGTTAAGATGATATATGAACTGTTAATTACAACTGGAACAGTTTGATTGTGATAGGTTACCCAATTGATTGTCAAGCTAATAATTGAACCTTTATCACTCGCTTAAAAATTGAAGGTCACTCTTTTTGTTGTTCATAGTTTTCTCTTTAAAATCAGTGTGTGTGGTTTGCAAATTAATCTGCATAACCTCAAGAATTTCTTGGCTGGTATAATCGCTTTTAAAACATAAACAATGTCAAAATAAATCTGTTCATTGCCAAATAAATCGATTTATTTTCTGTGTACTGTGGTAAAACTTGAATCTGCGCGAAAGTTTTAAAAGGTCAATTCACCCCTCCTCTTGAACTTTGACACTATTGAACCCAACACATTCAAGTCATTTTTTATCTAAACAAAATATATGATCAAAATAATTGCATATGTACAATATAATCAAATCTCAGCAACGTAAATATACATACATAACGAGAAAATCATCTGCAAGTTTCTTATAACTCTTAGTGGGAGTGTAAAAAGTGAACATGGAGTGGTTTTTTTTTTATTTCATTCTATTTTGCTTTTATTTTTCCTTTTTTTATTATTATTATAATTTTTAGAGTGATAAAAGTCTGAACCCTTGTTAAAAGGGCTAGACTTAAAACAAAACATGTATTTATTATTAATAAATAAATAAATATCTTTTGAATTATGGAGACCTTCCAATACCAGATATTAATTCAAAACATATTATTAATATATTTTAGGCTTTTAGTATAAGCACAATTTCTTTTTGAATATATTTCATAAAACATATTTCAAAAAGTCTTTAAGTGTGTGAAACAGGTGTGATCTATTTTTTCAAAATCATTCTAATAAAAATTTGATCTTGATTAAAACAATTGTATTCGAAAACAATTTATAAACATTCAAGAAAATGTTTTCTTTCTTTTAGCATTTAAAGCACAGAGTATGTTCATTTTACATTGTGTTTTGTTTTACGTTTCCACTTTTAAAACATTCTATTCTTATTTCAATCAATTCATTTTGATTTTAACTTTGACTTGAATGCATTCATAATAACAAAACAAATTTAGAAAACATTTTATAATCATATGATCATGTAAGTAATTAATTCAACGAGTGAGTGTATGATCGTCTGTCATATTGATTTGATCATTGATCAACGTCTGTCGCATTCACGACTTTCAGTGTTTGGAACTTTAGTGTTAGCTCTCTCTAACAATTATGTATTGAGCTTGGTCCCTTGAGTTCTTTTATAGACATTATCTATCATGCTTTGTGAGACCTTTGTATATCTCTTTCATGTTTGAACATTGTCTAGGGAGTTCCTCTGGGACATCGTCTGTCATTTGTATTGTTATCCTTGCTTTATGAGTTCTTCTCTTTGCTTCATCTAGCGAGTCTAATTGACATCATTTGTCACTTTTAGCTAAGACTTCTTTTAGCACGTTCTCTAGCCTGTTCTTGTTCGCTTAATGTCTTGCTCATCTAGACTTTGATTGTATGATTCGTTCACCAGATTTAATCACCAGTCATGGATATATAGTATTTGACAATGTCAAATACTTGGGTAACATCATCTTTCTCTTCCTTGGAAAATGTTTGTTATGTATATGAAACTCATTGTCTATTTGTTTTGAAAACTCCTTTTTCTTTGACAAACATCTAATATGTCATGAGCTTTTAGGCATAATCTATCACATTCATTCTTTTCATCATTTGATTCTTCATATTTACAATGTCTGACATGTTTTGTGAATGACCATTCAATCTTATTGTATGTTTAGCTTTATAGATCATTTGATGTATTAATTTTATTTGTTATGCACATGAGTGAGCTAGGTTATACATCATAACATATCTTAGAGTATTTTGTTATCTTCAAAACTCTTAGACTCCCAGTCTAATAGGTGAGAGATCATCTGGTATCTTTATAAACACTTTATTACTATATGAATACAACAAAATTAAGTCCAGTGTTACGTAGATATTTTAATTATTCTATTAATGCCATTAAATATACATCGATATCATTTACTGGTGTTCTTCTATTAGGAATGATCATGGAAAGAATGAATGAATGAATTTTACTTCATACACATCCAAGGAGGAAGATTGTAGGGTATGAGTACAATAGGCCAAGTACTATGACGTGTACAAAAATCACCAAATAGATTGAACCCATCAGTAGCTAAACCAAGTCTATCATTTCGAGGATTTGAAACAAATTGAGGATTCATTAGTTCAAAGTTCTTCCATGCTTCAAAATTCCTTGGATGTTGTAGGAGGCCTTCATGTGTACTTCCTGATGCATACCATTGTTATGCTTGAATATTATAGAAAACATAAGCATTGAAATAGAAAATCACATGTTCTTATCACACCACTCTCCCTTAAATTCATAGTTTAGATTTTCTATAGGCTTCAACTACTTGCAATCCTAGCTAGTTGTGCTTTTTGTTTTCTGTTGGGTTATGCTTGCAAATGTTAATAGCTTTGAAATGTATGATACTTTATAGAGGTTTTTGAAATCCATGATGTTTTATGAAGACTCTAAAATTCATGGTATTTTACGAAGGATCTAAAACCCATGGTATTTTACAGAGATTCTAAAATCCATAGTATTTTACGGTGGCATTGAAATTCATAGTAGTTAAGGAGGGTTTTAAAACCTCTATTAAATACAAAAAGCAAATTAAACCTCCGTTAATGTTAGTTTTTCCTAAGGTTAAATTTTTTTAAGGAATATGTTCCCAACAAATGGTTTGCTTGCGAAAACCATAATCCTAGATAAATGACTTAGCAGAGGCTTTAACCCTCGGTAATGTAAAAATAAACATCTGTAAAAATATTTTTTTTCTTGTAGTATAATAACAATAATCATGTTTTACAAAATGTGCCTATTTAGAAAAAAAAATATAAAGGGATTTAATTGATCAAACTGCTTTGTCCCTTATCAAAGACTTATGTAAATGGATAATTTGTGCTTTTGAAAATAACGAAATTGAATCAGAAAAAAAAAAAAGTTTGCTTTCAAACATCTTGGAGAATTTCATTGCTTCTTGGATCATTCTTGTATTGTAGTGAAGATGTTTCTGAGTTTGTATTCCTCTGTACAATATGTTGTAAACACCTGAGGTGTTTTCAAAACTTTGCTTATATTCTTGTTTAGGGTTTTTGTGTTTCTGTTGTTGGTTGTAAGTGAGAGTTCTTGTAGGGTTTAATAACTAAACATAAGGTTGTTTAATTGTGTAAACTTATATTTTTTTTAGTGAATTATTAGTTGATTTGTTAAGAACTGGATGTAGCTCTTGTGTTAAGAGTGAACCAGTATAAAAACTTTGTATGGATCCCTTTATCCCTCTCTTTACTGTTTTTATCTGCTGCATATTTGATAATCACAATATCTTAATTGATTGAACAAAGATAAACTGGTTGATTTTTGTTATATTTGTTTATAATCGGTTGAGCAAGATAATCAATCAATTGATTTTATTAGAATTTTCAATCTGACTTCTAGTTTTGCGAAAATATTTTATAAAAAACAATTCACCTGGCCAACAATTCTAATACATGTTTCACGCTTACGACAAGCATAAAACACATAGATACTCTACAATATGGTAGACATGACAAACTATATAAGATGACCCTCCACCAGACAAGTGTACAAGATAATCATCCATTAGATGAGTGTACAGGACGACCTTGTTGAACCAAGTGGTGTTCAATGTTTTGAAGAATGGGAACTGTGAAGTGAAGTTTGTGGAAACCAAACTGCAACTAGCTGACATCTTCACAAAGCCTTTGCCAAAAGAGAGGTTTTTCTTCTTGAGAAATGAGTTAGGTATTCTTGATCTTAATAATCTCTCTTAAATCTTTTTTTGATACATGTTAAAGTCTATTTGTGAAGACAAATAGGGGGAGAATTATTGGTTCTTGTATATCTATGTCTTATATGCATAAAATGTTTAAATCTCTGAATATAAAATTGCTTTCTGTTGCTGCTGATAGAAACAACCGATTGTTTCGTGTAAACAACCGATTGTTTATTATGCTTAATGAGTTAAAATCTAACTTGCTGCTGTAAGAAGCTTTGGATAGTATGAATGCTTTCTCTGCAAGAACTGCTTCAGATTTAATCAGTACAACGCAAGTACCAGGGATTTGTCTTCATCAAATAGGGGGAGATTGTTAAACCAAGTGGTGTTCAATGTTTTGAAGAATCCAAATCCTTTGAAGGATGATGAAGCCTCTGCTTTGCTTGATGCTGTTGTGCTGGTTTTAGCTTTGTTCTGGGGTAGTTCAATGTTGTAATCAACCCTTAGATTAAATCTCAAAGCAATTAGCATCTCATTTTTTATCAAAGCAAAATGTTTTTCAAACTAAGTTGAAACAACTGATTGTTTTGTCGAAACAACCGATTGTTTACACTTAGGTGTTTTGAGAAAGTTTGAAAACTGTTTTTGAATGGTGTATTTTGTTAAGTAACAAAACAACCGATTGATTCGAGGAAACAATCGATTGTTTGTTTTAAAACCATAACAGAAAAACTGTTTTCTTTGACTGAGCTTTAAATGCTTTAACTAAATACGCTCCAGTCATTAAATGCTTTGACCAATCAACTTTAAATGCAATTAAGAGTTTCTTAAGATTTGATAACAAACTATATTCTTAGATATATTCTGAAAAGCTGTTTTAAAGTTTTAAGAATCTTGAAACATAGTTTTGATCTAAGAGTTTTTAAAAAGAGTTCTAAGATTGCTAAAGAGTTGAGAGATTGATCAAGGTGTTGAATAAGGATTTTACTTGTATTGATTTTAGATATTCATCTGTAACAAGTGTAATCTTTGTAAACTGCTGAACAATTTGTTTGTGTGTGTTGCTGAGATTGGCTGTGTGTTCTTGAGGTGTTCAAGATCAGCAATCTTAGTGTTGGCCAAGGAGAGTGTGTGTCTTGAGGTTTTCAAGGTCATTCTCTTGGTTGTGGTGTAAGTGATCAAGTGGTGATTGCTTAGTGGATATCCTCAGGGTTTCTGAGAAGACTGGATGTAGCTCTGGATTGGAGTGAACCAGTATAAACAACTGTGTACAATTTCTCTATCCCTATCTCTTTAATTCAGTTTTGTTATTTTGGAACTGATATAAACAACCAATTGTTTCGCTAAAACAACTGATTGTTTTTCTAGCTTTGTGCTTTTGCTGTTTGTTTTGGAAAAACTGAATCCTTAATCAAAGTTCTTTCAAAGTATTTTCATTCTAAAGTAAAAAGTCTGCGAAAATCTTCCTTAAACAATTCACCCCCCCTCTCGTTTAAGGCCATGTATTCTAACAGACCTTTCACAAAACAAGTGTACAAGAGAATGTTCACTATATAAGTGTAGCAGAAGATATTCACTCTACAAGTCTATTAGATCTTTTACCAGACAACCCATGAAGAGTAGGCAACCTTGTTCAACTAGAGGAGGTTTAACAATTTTAAATGAATAGAGCTTTACACATTGAATAATTTTTAATGATAGAGAGAAACTACTTGACACCTCTTAACAATGGTACTTTTAATGGCCTCAAGTATTCAACATGGCTTATGTATTGTGCAACTTGGTAAGCTCTACATGCTCTGCTTTTCAAACACAATGTTAACAAAACATAAAAACTTCCACTTTCAAGTTATATTGGAACCCTTGTTTGGACAAGATACCCAAACACGTCTACTTGATTTTCAATGTTGTTCATGAAATTAGAATTTAAATTTTCTCTAAAATTTGTAATATAAAACACAACCTAGGTTGATTATTATAAGGGACATGTATATTGTATTCAATCTTTAGTATTTCTTCCATACAAATTAAATTTACGAAGTTTTACGTAAAATGTAATTGATTAGAATTGAAAACAACAAATTGTAATAAAACAAAATCAAGAATGTGAAAGGTCAATTTACATATTCAGGAATCAAACAATTTCTCTTATCACATTTTTTTAAAGATGCAGGTTCAAGTTTGAACGATTAATTGATTCAATTAATCAATTAAACTAGTTATATGAATCAAATCGAAGTATCATTCAATCTATTATGTATATAATTATCAAATCAAGATGCAATTGATTCCCAATTTAATTTCTAAAATCAGAAATGCAAATTCACTACAAGAAAATCTGGAATTACATACTGATGATTATATACAGATAAAAATTCGTATGTAAAGTGAACGTTACATACAGATATTTACATATGGATTTTATTCAGTATGTAAATAGACATTACATACAGATTTTTCCATATGTAAACCAAAGGTAATTACATATGGCTATAATCCGTATGTAACTTTGGCGCCATGAAACGGGAATAATTACATACGGATTATATCCGTATGTAAAATATTTAAAATTTAATTTAAAAAACAGAAATTATTACATACGGATATTCGTATGTAAGGTATTTAAAAATTTAATTAAAAAAAAACTGTTACACATGGATATAATTCGTATGTAACTTATTTCAAATTTAATTAAAAAATAATAAAAAGTGTTACATACAGATTATATTCGTATGTAATGTATTAAAATCTAATTAAAAAAACTGTTACATACGGATATAATCCGTGTGTAACTTATTTCAAATTTAATTAAAAAATAACCAAAAATATTACATGCGGATTATATTCGTATGTAATGTATTAAAATTTAATTTAAAGAAAACGGTTACATACGGATATAGTCCATATGTAACTTATTTCAAATCTAATTACAAAACATAATTTGTGAGTGATGTGATAGTTGTTGATAAGAAATTTAGAAATTATTTTAAAGATATAAAATATAGGTTTACAAATTTATTTTTATTATTAAAAAATATTTGAATAATAAATTATGATATATTTTTATTAAATTTAAATTAATTAAATTTTTCTAATATATAATATTCATAATTACTTGTATTTTTGAAAAAATTGAAAAATATAATAGAAAATATTATTGCGTTAAATATAAATAAATTTATTAACTATATTAATTTTTTTGAAAATAATATTTATTATTATATATGACAATGTTTAGGGTTTATATTATAATTTTCATTATTTATAATTATATGTTGTTATTAATAATATAATTAAATATTTTTAAAATTGTTAAATAAATTTTTGTAATATTTAACTTTTTTATCTTGTATATTATAATAAAATGTAGATACCTTTCTGACCTTTTGGCTAAGATCAGTATTTATTCTTATCAGTTTAATATATTATATATGGACCATTGATATTAAATTAATTTTTTTAAAGAAAGGGTCAAGGGTAGTGGCTTGCTACTGAGAATCTCGTGCTTCACTCTTGTTTTGTACTATTGTAAGAGCTTGGTATCAAAAAAGTTTAATTTTCTTTTTGGCACTAGTCAAAGGGTCTAGTGCATCTCACAAAATAAGGAAAATAAATATTTAAAGTCCTGTAAATTTAATGCATACAAAATATATTTTTTATTACTAATTATAATACCTAAAGACGATTTTGATTATTAAGTTGTTTTTTAAGTCTAATTTATTTTTAAAGTTCAAAGATTAACTTCTTATTAAGTGGCATAAGATGACGTCATTTTATACTTATATAGGGATTTAAATCAAAATAGTTATTTACTCGTAATATGATAAATATTATTTGTTTACATGTTATATTTTTTAAAATAATATTTTACTTAGTTTTTATATTCTGTATCATATGTCATAAAATAAAGAAAATAAATATTTAAAGTCCTGTGGATTAATGCATAAAAAATATTTTTGTTATTACTAATTATAATATTTAGTCACTCAAGAGACAACTAAAATTAAGTAAAAAGTTTTTTTGGAAAATCATTCCCAAAAATATGACAATAGACAACATTTTTAGAACCACTTTTAGGTAAAAAAAAAAATTGTGTTACTTATTCTTATAGGCAACACTTTTTTTAACTATTAATTAAAGTCTAATGCAACATGTTGTGTTTAGGCGAGGATTGTAAAATTGTTGTCTATGGTACTATGAACCATGAGCAACACTTTTTCAAATGTAAAAAATATAGAAATACAACCATTTAAATAAATTTCACTATACTGTTTTAAATTTTAAATTTTGTTTATACATTTAGATGATCTTATTTTAAATCATATATTAATATATATTTTTCTAAAAGATATTAAATAAAAAAAATGTATTTTATTAATGTAGTGGAAATTAAATAAGACAAAAAAAATGAAATTATTAATTAAAACATTTATAGTATATATTATAATTTAAAATACATATGCAATTATCATGAATATTATGAACTAAATGAAAGTGATAGTTTCATGAAAATAAATAGTCATATTTGCAGTCAAATAGATATTATAAATTGTAATATCTATTAAATTCATTTTCACATAACAATTCCAAGTTTTAAGTCTGAAATCTCAATTTTAAGTCTGAATAAATTAGATTCTAATATAATTCTTCTTCAAGATGGTCTTCATCAGGAAGCTTGAAAAAAAAGTTGTCACATATATTACTTTACCAATCTTAGTATGTGTCATAATCTTAATACGAGACCTACTCAATGAAATAAGAAGGTGTTGTGGAATTGGAAGAAATAAAGGCCAAATAACATGTCTTCCATTCCAAACACCATGCCCAACAGAAATCAGTATGTGTTCTGGAATGCATTCCACCCAACAGAAGCACTGAACATTCAGATGGGAAGAATAACTTTCAATGACAACCCCAATTTTGTTTATCCAATCAACACAAGGCAACTTGTTGAGCTATGAATTCAGCGTCTAAAGTGGGAATCTCGCTATATGACTGTCTATAATAAAACATAGACACAGATACAAGACAAACACGACATGGAGTTATATTTTATATTTTTTTTTCATTTTAATTTGATTATTATAAAAAAAATATTTTTAATATTTTATTTTTTCCTTAGGTAAAAGTTTAATATTATTTTAAAATATTAATTTTTAATAAAACTTTAATTTACTATTTAAAAATAAATTTAAATTATAAGAAATAATTTTATGTTTGTGATTTAAAAATAAAGTAAAATAAAAATATAATATTTAAATTATAAAAAAATAATATTATATAATTATATAATAAATCGTATTTAAATTTAAATTGAAAATATAAATTAAATAATAATATTAAATTCAAAATAAAAAGTAATTTTTCTCGAAACTCCTTCTCTTTCTCTCACCTCTCGTCGTTGTAAAACTTGTTTTTATCGTACTATACTTTAGTGGGGGAGTAGAGAAAGCATGAGCTTGTGCAAAACGGCGTCGTTAGTGCAACTCATGACTGTTAGTTTTTTTGTGTGACAAACATGTCTAAAAACTTAGACATAGGTTGTCATCTTTGGCGTGTCCAGCATGCATTCGAAGCACAAAAAGGAAACTTCTCAACCCGTGTCTGACATGCGTTTGAAGCGTGCTTGATAGGTCAGTTTTCCTTATAGCTTCAATGATCACGTTTAAATTACTATTTACTAAAACTATGTGGGACAACAGATTTAGTATAGGAATCTATATGATGGTCAGAATGGCTGCATTGTACTCCTACCTACATTCACAATCACAACTGTCATACGAGTTAGTGTTTACTTTTTTTTTTTTTTTTTTTGTCTATTTTTATTATAATATGAATTGAATATTGCCCTTCTTCAGACATTTTAACCAGATTTATATATTCTTGATTATCACGGTAATCAAGAAATTAGCTGCCAAAAGAAATGTATAGGCTTTCCATCATTATCTTTGGTAATTTTAGTAGTAAACGTGATTTAAAAATAAAGAAAATGATACTTTCACAATTTTTGAAATTGAATAATTCTTTATTGATGTGATAGGTTTAGAAATAAATATATATAATAAAGGGTAAATTTGTAATTAAATAATATAAAAAGTATTAAAATAATAATATTAGGAGTTGTAATGTGGTTGTATAAAAAATTGGAATTGTCCATATATCATTGCCAAATTAATACATTTGTTGTCTTTGCTTGAGTTTTACTAATGCAAGAGAAGGATCTTCATTGTATTTAGAAGGGAATTCTCTAAAAGAAATTCTTTGTAAAATCAATCCAAGTCTGTCATTGGTTATGAGAGTGAGTTAAACCTAAACGTAGAGGAGAGCTGGACGCGAAGGGAGAGCTGGACGTGGAGGAGAGCTGGAGGTGGAGGGAGAACTGGACGCCGAGGAAGAGCTGCACGCGGAGGAGGGAACTGAAGGATTGAGAAATTAGGTTTTCAAATTTGGGGTTGTTGGAAAATCGGGAACACAAAAAATTTAATATATAGTCTCAGTATGCGTTAGCCACATCCGACGCATACTTTAAAATATTTATTTTTATTTCAATTTAAAATCGAATTCAAAATTTAAAAAATAAATTAAAACTTTTTTTACATACAAAAAAATTTAATTTAATGTAAAAAAAATTAATTTCATTATACAACAAAAACTTTTATTAATTTATAAAAAAAATTTAATTTATACAATACAATACAAAAATTAATTAAATTTATACAAAAATATTTAATTTAATTTATACAATAAAAATTTACTTTAATTTATATAAAATAATTTAATTTAATTTCTACAACATAAAATTAATTTAAATTGTAAAAAAAACTTTATTTAATTTATACAAAAATATTTAATTTAATTTATACAATAAAAGTTTACTTTAATTTATATAAACTAATTTAATTTAATTTCTACAACATAAAATTAATTTAAATTGTAAAAAAAAACTTTATTTAATTTATACAACAATAAACAAATTTAATTTATACAAAAACTAAATTAAGTATAATTTCTATGTGACATAACATTTACTACCACAAATATCAATGAACCATATTATTGAAATTGCTCATGATACCCTCATCATCCCTTTTAACTTATAATCCAAAATCTAATAATCAACTATATTCCATGATTCTAAGTTAATTCTATAACTATCACGAAATGACTCATATTTCTCAAATTGCTTATAATACTCTTTTTCAGCTTTTACAATGCACTTCTTAGTTCAACTCTTATCTTGACAATGGACTAGGGTTATTAACTTGTTCCTGCTAAGGAGATGGGACTGGGGTGGTTGACTGGAGTCCTTCTCGTCTTCGTGCTTATCCCTCGACTCTCGGTCTCGGGCGAACACCGGATGTGGGGTACCTGCGAAGGCACTCCGACGCTCAAGTCAGTGAAGCGGGTGATTAGTATTATTGTAGGTGAACAGTAATAAATGACGTACCTTTCTCCTTGGGATGTGTGTTATTTATATTATTTTAATAGGCTTACCTTATTGGGCATGATTAGCGGAGTGGATCTCGCTTAGGGTTGTATTACATAATCCTTAATGACGGATTAGCTTCACTGACCTTGGTTTGAGCATTAACGATAGTATGGGTCGGTCGGCCTGGCCGGCCATGATGATTCCACTCGTCTCGGCCAAACTTCCATGGTCTCGGTCAGGTTCCCCCTGGTCTCGGTCAGGTACACCAGGTCTCGGACAGCCAGGTGGGTCTCGGTCAGGGAGACCAAGTGTCGGTCTCGTCCATACCGGTACATAACTTATAATCCAAAATGTAATCATGAACTCTATTCCATGATTTTAAGTTCATTCTATATTACACCCAGTCGAAACTTACTTATTTATGTTACATTTATTAAGAACTAAGTCTACTAAAATTACTATGTCAAAGACCTATTATTTAGTACATTGGAAAACTATATTAACACACTTATAAGGAATATTGCATATGTGTCATCTCGTTACTTACAACTTACTACATTATTATGTGCTTCAATTGGAAAACATTAATTTCTTTTCGAGATCATACTCAGTAACTATAACAATGACATTTATAAAGCATGTAGTCAACTTTGGAACACATTGGATATTGTATCAATCTAACAATTAAGAATAAGTTACTTACTCACGCACTTAGTCTTAATATGTTTGTATCATATACATTTTCGCTAATTCTTTAAGATGATCTTATGCTTCATTTATGATAAATAACATCTTTAAAATTATAATGGATATCAAAACAAAAATCCTTGTTCATTCATCCATTGCACACATATAACATATAACATTTAAATTTATTTAAGTTACTAATAAAAAGTTTTATCTAACTTTTTTTTTCTTAAACCAAATAAAACATTTTTAGATAAAATTTATTCTCTATTTTTAAATACATCCATTACCATTTGCATTAATTAATTACTTCATCTTGAATTTATATTCTTAAATTTATGTATATTTTATATCATATTTACAAAATTTAAATACGCATTTTTTTTACTATTTTTTAATTAATTATTATTTTTTTACATGTTTTTAAATCTTTATAAACTTTTTAAGATAACTTCTTTTAAATAATTTCAAAATTAAACACTTCATCAATTTAATAAATTTAATTTAACTAATTTATATCATAATTTCAAAAATAAAATATTTATGACAATATATAAATAAAATAAATAATCTTTAAAATAATAAATATTTTATATAACATTTAAATAATTTAAATACATCTTTTCTTTTACTCAATTAATTTTAAATCAAACACTTAATTAATTTAATAAATTTAATTTAACTAATTTATATTAAAAATTGATAAATTAAATAATTTATTATAATATTAAACAAATAATTTTAAAATAAATACAATAAAGAATTAAATATTAAAATATTTGTTATACATTAAATAAATTTAAATAAATAATTTTAAAATCCTAAAATATAAACATGCGTGGGTCGTGACTGACGCAAGCCGATGCATATGCGTGGGCCGCGACCAACGCAAGCCGACGCATATGCGTGGGCCGCGGCCGACGCAAACTGGACTTTTTAAAAAAATAATTAAATCCATAAGTGCGTTCGTTTGACGTTGAATGCCATTGTTGCATGAATTTTTTGCCATTTTGACCGACAATAGTAGCGTCCGTAAATGGTCCACGCAAAAATTTGGAAGTTAATTGCTTGTTTTCTTGTAGTGTCCACAATTCAAAGACATGGTGCTCATTTCTACTCTTTAAAATCCTTGCCAACCAACATATATTTGGTTTAAACTACACATAGTATTTTTTTAAGCTAAACATTAGCTACTAGTTTCTGTTGCGGCAATAATAAATTATGAACCATAAGTGACACAAATTAAATACTTCAGCAATAATTTATGTAATTTATGAACCATAAGTAAAAAAATGATAGTGTAACTAAAAATACAAAATTGAGTTAAAAGTCAAAAATAAAACATAATGTTCGACTTATAAATGTGTTTATAAAACATGTATCATTACACCTAAATACATATAAGACATACTATAAAATAAGGTGTTAAATCGTGATGATTGTGCATGATTGTGCGACTGTAAATTACACATGAAGAAAATATAGATTCCCTTTGGTGACTCTTGATAACAATACTACTTCTTCCCTATCCCTTGATATGCATCACTCTACCCAAAAGATGAAATCTATAATCCTTTGTATCCAAAGTTCTTATAAATATAAAGTTCTTTTTCAACTTTGAAAAGTATCTAACAATGTTTAGATAATGTTGTCAAGCATCTTTGTTTGAGCAAATCTTATACAAATTGTATTATAACAAACGTTATTTTTCATAAACCTTCATGGCAAACTAATCCCTTCAAGACCATATAAAAAAAAAACTAGAATGTAGTACCTACTCATCACTCTAGTATCTCCGAGATGCAACAACTAATAGTACGTCTTCATCAAATAGAATGTTAAACATGAGCGTTTGAACGTAACACACGAGTAACACACAAGTAACACATGAGTCACCAACGATAATTCACAATGACACACCGAGTGTTTGAGCGTAACAACAAGAATGAAAAACCCTTCTTCTTCACAAATTTTTCAAACAATTTTGATGAATCAAATATGTGGAGGATCTTTCATAGATAGGGTAGAATCAAAGAGGTTTTCATTCCTATAAAGACTGACTGGAGGGGCAGAAGGTTTGGCTTTGTTTGTTTCTTTGATGTGGGAAACGCTAAAAGAATTCAAAAAGAACTTGATGCCATCATCATTAGAAATAAAAAAAAAAATCCACGTGAACGGACAAATTCAGAAGAACACAAAGGTACACAAATCAAACAAGGTCTCAACAAATCCCAATCGCTAATAGGGTGTCAAAAGTATGGCGCAAAAAGGAACCAATGCAAACGTATGCACAAGAGGTTAGGAGACAAAATGATAGAGCAGATTTTGGGGCCTTATGGAAGGGTATGGACATAAACATTGAGGTAAGCAATAAGGAATGGCTAGACAAATGCTTGGTGGGAAGAGTAAGCGAATATAGTTCTCTAGTCTATTTGCAAGAAAATCTGATTCTGGAAGGGTTGGGTGTTCTGAAAACGAGTTATCTGGGAGATAATATGATGCTCATTTATAGTGATGAGGAATGAAATTTTGAAAAGATCTTTGAAGAAAATAGAGCGTGGCTTGAGACTGTTTTTAATTCAATAACACCATGGTGATATGCTTAAAAGAAGTTAAATTGCTAACGTTTAGGGAAGAAAAATGTTGTCAAGTTTGGGGGGATAATGACATTGGGTATTTATACAGCAAAGCAATTAATGGGGCATGAAGGATTCTAACTGTATGGCATAATAATATTTTCCAGTGCACTAGCCACATCATCAATAAATGGTTCATAACGTTTATAGGGGTCTTTAAGGTGATTAATATACATGTTGTTATTGTAAATGTGTACTCATCATGTAACTTACAAGAGAAAATGCAAATGTGGGATGAACTAAAAGTTGTAAGACTAAGGGAAGCTTGCAATTCCTAGTGCATCTTAGGGGATTTTAATTCAATAAGAAAGGAAGGTGAAAGAAGGGGGGTAAATTGTGGCAGAAGTAACAAGAGAGAAATTCAAGGCTTTAATAATTTCATCGAAAGTATGAAAGTGGTTGATATGCCTAACATTAACAGAAAATACACGTGGTACAAGCCTAATGGAAAGACGAAAAGTAGGCTTGATAGGTTCTTAACTTCTTTTGAATGGTTGCAACATTGGCCGAGTAGTAAGCAATATGTTCTAGGCAGAAATATTTCAGATCATTGTGCATTGGTGTTAAAATCAAAGGTGGTAGATTGGGGGCCAAAATCGTTCAGATTTCTCGACATATGGCATGAAAATAAGGATTTTGGTAGCTTTATTAAAAGTAAATGGGAAAGCTACATTGTTCGCGGAAATAATTTCCAAATGCTAAAGGACAAGTTGAAAATGCTAAAGAGTGATTTGAAAGAGTGGAACAAAGAGGTGTTTGGATATACGAAAAGCTCAAGTTTGATCTCACTAATAGAATACGTGAGATAGATTCCTTGGATGATGTCGATAACTTGGAAGAAAGTAAGAGTATGGAGCTTCTGAGCCAAATTATAGGTTATTAACATGAGAAATGAATCCCTTATACAACAAAAATTAAGGGCTTTATGGTTCAAATAGGGAGATTCTAATTCCAAATGTTTCCACACATCAATTAAATGGAGGAGGACGAGAAATGAGATTAAAGGAGTACATAGTATGATCTCCGGATCCTGGGAGGAAGATCCCATCACTGTGAAGCAAACAATCAAAGAGTTTTACAAAAGCAAGATGTCAACATATGAGGACATTGGGGTTAGGTTGGATAATGTTGAATTTAAAGCCCTAACGAAAGTAGATAATCGGTTGTTGACGGAACCTTTTAAGGTGAAAGAAGTTAAGGATATATGGAATCGTGAAAGTAGCAAAAGCCCTGAGCCTGATGGTGTTTCCTTCAACTTTGTAAAGAAGCATTGAGAATTATTTAGAAAGGACATGTTCGATGCACTAAAATACTTCCATAGAGAAGGGAAAATATTGAAAGGATGTAATGCTTCATTCATAATGTTGATTCTAAAGTCAAAGAACCTTTAATCTTTAGAAGAGTATAAACCCATTTCACTAGCCAAATGCTTGTACAAAATACTAGTAAAAATGCTTTATATAAGGATTAAAAAAGTCATTGAGAAGGTCATAGATGGGTCACAATCGGCTTTTTTTTATCAAATAAAGGGCTATTAGAAAATATCCTTGTCATTAACGAGGTTGTGGATGAACTTAAGAGAAAAAAAAAGGAGTGGGGGTAATTGTGAAGCTTGACTTTGAAAAAGCGTATGACTCGGTCAATTGAGAGTTTTTGTTCTACATGATGGGCAAATTAGGATTTTGTGGGAAATGGATTCAGTGGATCAAAGTATGTTAAGAATCTGCTACTATCTCAATTTTGGTAAACTACAACCCAACAAAAGAATTCAAACCCTTTAGAGGCCTAAGATAATCCAATTGCACCTTTCTTGTGTTTAATCGTGGCACAAGGCCTATCCGAGTTGGTAAACTAAGCGACCGGAAAAAATCTATTTTCGGGAATTAAAGTGGGAAACAAGAAGGTGGAGGTCAATTTATTCCAGTTTGTAGATGACACCTTATTTGTCTATGAATCAAGTATGCAAGTATTATGGCTATTAAGGCTATGATAAGATGTTTTGAATTAAGTTCTGGCCTCAAAGTAAAATTCCACAAGAGTACACTAGGTGCAGTTTGTGTGGATAGGAATTTGGTCAATATGTACTACGAAATCCTTCATTGTAGCCTAATGGACTTACCCTTTACCTATTTAGGCCTACCTGTAAGTGGTAACCCATCTAGATGTTCCTTTTGGGAGTCAGTGTTATCAAAGATAAGAAAAAAACTTTCAGTGCGGAAAGGTAAAAACTTATCTTTTGCCGAAAGAGTTTGCCTCATAAGATCTGTTATCAATGCTATATCATTATTCTTCTTATCATATTTTAAAGGCCTGATTGGTGTGTGCAGGAAATCATAAAGCTACATAGGAACTTCTTGTGGGGATGGTATGTAAAAGGCAATGAAATCACTTGGTGTAGTTGGGAGAACATATACAAAGAAAAAGAGGAATGTGGCCTTGATATTAGACACATTGATATATTTAATAAGGCTCTCTTGGTAAAATGGTTATGGAGAATGGGGTTCCTTGAGGTTGGCCTATAGAAGGACGTCTTAGAATTGAAGTACGGGTCTTGGAGGGTGTTAAACTTAAATACATCGGTTCAAAATAAGTACAAATCTAGATGGTGGAAGGATTTATCCAAAGTAAGCATCTTAGATCAGGGAAATAGATGGTTCGATTCAAATATGGTTTGGCAGGTGGGAGATGGCTCAAAGTTTAAATTCTAGGAAGATGAGTAGTTAGACAATACTCAGCTCAAAGAGAGATATCCTAGACCCCTAGAGGAAGATAAACCAATTACTAGTTTCGAAAAATGGTCCATAGAGGTTTGTGAATGGGTTTTTCGCTGGAGAAGGGTTTGGTTCGAATGGGGGAAACCTATGGTAGAAGACTTCATGACAAATATATTGCAGGTATCCCTTCATTCAGATAAAAAGGATTTATGGCTATGGAATGACCCCCCCCCCCTTATAGTTTCTCAGTAAAATTCACATATTCAAAGCTAGCAAGTCATGGTTATGGGAGTATATCTGGCTCGTTTTCCCATCTTTTGAATCTAAGCAGAACCTTCACAAAAGGGGAGAGATACATCATGTCCTCTATGTGGAAGGGAGGAAGAGTCAACTCCACACATCCTCATTACGTGTACCCTTTCAAATTCTGCATGAAATATGTGAAATAGGTAGCTTGGGGTTAGTACGGTGAACCATAATGTTATGGTTAATCAGTTTGATCAATTTTCATGCTTGTGCTTTAACAAATATGGTAACAAGTTATGGAAAAGTTTATGGGTTTCTCTGATTTGGTGCATCTATAAACATAGGAACAAAGTTATTTTTAATCAAGCAAAGATTGATGCTAAGGAAATCTTTCCTTTAGCACAAGTACAATCTTGGGCATGGATGAAACACAAAGTAAGGAATACCAACTTCTCTTTCTCTGATTGGATTTTATCCCTATTAATTTGCATTAACATGATAACTAAATAATCTGTTAGGTTTAAAAACTTGATTCACCTTGTCTTTGCTTTGCTATCTTGTTAGGTATTGGTGGCATTGAGTTTTCAAAAATTTGGTATATAGGTTTTTTATAGCATAAAGGTGCAGTGATGTTTCTTTGTGAGATGATTGTGAGGCGAGGGAGAACATGACAAGACTATTAATTACGGGCCAAGGAATTAAACCAAGTACCTCTTTTATTGTTGGTTAAATAATTATGAAGGTTTTGCTGCATAATTTTGTTTTGTATGGGCAATGGTGGCTGAGCTTGTGAAGCCTAGGCCTTTCTTGCTATAGGTTTTGTTAGCTTTACTCTTAACCAATTTTGAATCTTGTAATGCTATTATGGAATAACTAGTTAGGTGGTGAGGATTTTGGTGCTTGTATAAGAGTTGAAACACTTCTAACATTAACTTTTGTTGATAAAAAAAAATAGAATTCTAAACTATAAGTACTACTTGGTCATACTTTATATTTTCTTTAGAGGAAAATAATACTCTAACATTCCTTAAAAAATACATACATTCTACAACCCACTTTAATAATATAATAATATATATTAAATTTTTAAATGAAAAAAGAAAACAGATGTTATTAAAATTTTATTATTTTGAGTTCTCAAAAATATTTTTTTGTTTAGTGGGTATAGTATGAACACAAAAATAATATTTTTTCCATTGTCCCAACTTTTGCATGTCTACAAGTGTCATTTGAATTAGCCTTCATCTTTCTCTACTTCATCTCTTATTTTTCTTGAAGACCACTAACCTACAAGACGATGCATCATCATTATTGTGGGTCAGAGGTGGGTTTTAGCATGCAACGCGCAAACCACACGTGACACCATCGTGACTAGTTCGTTCCCCTTGGTGGTTACCGACAGAGAGTGCATTATTAGTTCAACCATGAGAACGAGTCCGTGTTCTCGATGATGTCTGCATGGTGCACGCAACGTCAAAAAAACCTCACATAGTTAGTTACTGGCGGTTGCGACGAGCATTGGCCCACGGCGGAGCAACCTCGTGAACGAGAACACACTTTCTAGAAAACGACGGTGCAAGGACGCGTAAGATATGTCGTGTGATGGGAGACGCTTCATATCCTTTTCTTTTCGCTGAAACGTGTTGCCAAGGTTCAATGGTACTCGTTCACTTGTAGTTGTGGGAAGAACTCAAAACAAAATCACTGTAACCCAAAGTATGAAAGAAACTCAGACAAACCACGAAAGTTCCTTGGAGTACCTTTCACAATTTTAAAATTCAATTTTATATTTCATTGTTGTTTTTTCTTTTACTTTGTTTTGTCCACCTACTTACCATATTATTAATAATATTTCTATTTTTAAAATTAAATCCCATATTTCTCTTTTGTTGAAATATTTAAAAAATATAACTACTAATATTATTCAAAACTTTAAATGCAAATGCATATATAATATTAACTTAAATATTGAATTTATATCATTGGCCTAAATTTTCAATGTTAGAAACACAATAATTTGGTCATAATAGTTAAATGTTAATTGTGTTTAATCCATTAAATTTGATTCAATAACATCAAAAGAAAGTCTATAATACTAAGTATACAATTTTACATATCTTTAATATAAATTGTAATATTATTTTTTTAATTAATTTTATTATAATAATTTTTAATTATCATAAAAATTTGGATAAACAAGTGTTTATTAGCAGTAGTAATAATAATAATTTATTATTCAAAGTGAAATTAAACAACAATATAAATATTTAATTTACATTAAATTGTTAATTATTTATATAAATTTATAAAATAAATAAATTTTCCTTTATTTCTCTTTTTTATGGGTGTTCCAACAAAGGCTTATAATTTAAGACAATGAACAATATCATAGTAGAATTCAACTTTCCCAAAATTAAATTCTAAATATATACAATTAAATGTGCTAATATTTGATATACTATTGTATTTAGATAATTATCCCTTTAAAAAATTGTTGTTTATATTTCCCCTTTCCCATTGTAGCTGTTAGAACCCTTAACATAACCCCATTAATTAGGTTTTGAAAGGAAGAAAATATTGTGAGAGAAGATCAAAGAGGGGGTTTCATCCATTCTCTAACCGCCACACAGGTTGTGTTTTCTGTGTTTCCTAATGCTTTCTCAGTTCCTTTTCAATTGCACATTCCAAACCCACACATTCAAATGGCCGAATCTCCCATGAGAAAAGCCCTTAAAATAACTCCAGAGAGCGATGATGATAGCACTGATAGGTTAAGTGCTCTTTCAGATTGTGTTCTTCTTCACATCCTTTCACGCTTGGACATGAAGGAAGCTGCAGTGACCTCAATCTTGTCCTCTAGATGGAGACACCTTTTTCTCTCATTGCAGGAAATTAATTTACATTTTTGTGTAAATGACGATGCTTCTGACTTCCATGGACTCTTTGAGCTTTTCATAAGGTTCGGTGTTAGAGTGCTTGAACAGCGAAACAAGGCACCCATTAGAAGGATTCGACTGTACGTCAAGCATTTCGTGGAGAGTTTCCGATTTGGGTTTGAGTCATTGTTGATGTTCATCGCTGCTGCAGTTTCTACTTACAGGGTCGAAAAGATCAATGTTTTTGTTGAAATGGATAAAACAACTGTGCCATGTTGTGTTACTGTCCCACCTGCAATGTTTTCATCTGAGACTCTAGTTGGATTGCATCTAAACCTTAGTGTGGGTTGGAATGTTCCGGAATTTGTTTGGTTGTCGAACCTCAAGTATCTTCACTTGATCTCGTTCAGATTGGTGGACGAAGATTCTATTCAGAGGCTTCTCCAAGGGTGCCCTTCTCTCGAAAATCTTGTGTTGATTATGAGGTCTTTGAATGAGAGTGAGAGTGAAGAGGGCGTGGAGGTTGAAGCTCTTCGTGTGTCGAGTCCCTCCCTGAAATGTCTGATGCTTTTCTGGGATGAGAAAGTTGAATCAGAGTTCAATGTTTTTGTGAAGTCGGATAGTCTTGAGACTTTGTTGTGCTCTCTTGAGGGACGACACAAAGTTACCTTAGATTCCCCTAATCTGAAGTCCTTGACCATTACTGGTCATGTGCTTCAAGTACATATAAGTCAAAGCCTCGTCTCTATTGATGAGGCTGTGATAGAAGCTGGATTTATGTTTCAGGTGGCAGATGTGGATGAGCTTTTTTCACGCGCTCAACATGCTTTCGCGTTTTTTAGTGAGTTGCAACATGTGAAATCACTGAGTTTGTCCGAGAACATTATGAAGGTGTGTTTTTTTGTTGTCTGTCTTGTTTAATTTGGCTTGACCAAGGCTTTAAATTGAGGTTGGGTCGCAGTTTTGTTGTGATCCTTGATGTTTTGTGAAGCTGGACACTGGCAATAAATGTGGTCGACGTAGTTGTAATTGCAGTGTCCAAATGTAGTTGCCTTGGACTTGACTTTCAAGCCTTTTCCTTCAAGTGTTAATAGAAGGACTTGACCTTTGTTGTTATCTAATTCATGTTTTTTTTTTTTTTATGTTTGAAGGCTCTCTATTTCTCCCCACCAGTCATGCCAACTTTCAGGAACCTGATCAAGCTAAAGCTTATCCCTGATTATTGTCACTATTTTCCCCGTCACGGAATTGTGCAGGTTTTGTTGAATTTGTTTGAAAATTCTCCTAACCTCGAAGTGCTTGTTTTCAGTGAGGTAAGTGGCGTTTGATATTTTGGTGTTCTGGCTAAATACTATGAATTTGCAGTCCCTTATATACTTTGTATGAACAGGTGTTTGACAACTACTTTGGTGAAGATAACGAATTTGACTCTGTTTTGACGCGGGTTCTTCCGCTATCTTTTGTTGAACATCTTAAGGTAATAGAAATGAATAATTTTAAATGTGGGGAACTTGAATTCAAGCTGGTAGAATATTTTTTAAAGAATGGAAAGTCTCTGGAAAAGATTGCTCTCGAGAGAGATGGTTGGATGTCTGTACCGAAACATTGCAACAGGATACTCTCCTTCAAGAAGTACTCGGAGGATTGTCACATTGTATTTAGAAAGAAATGGGATTTTATAAAATGCCCACAATTACGACAGGCGATGAATCTTTCTCCTTAACGTATTTTGTGGAAAACTGATAAACATACAATTTAACTGCAGATGAAGAAATTGTTTTCATAGTTATAACACTTTAAAGCCAATTTTTCTGTGTAAAAGTATTCTGTTCTATGAATTAGTATTAATTAACACCTGTGGGCTAATATTTTGTGTAAGAGTGTTCTGTTCTTAGATTTTTAGTAGTAATAGACTAGGTAAATGGATGATAGCTTACTATACTCTTAATGAGAGAGCTTTCAATTTAGATGTTTTTCTGATTTGGTCACTCTTTGATTGATGAACCTGTCTGTAGAAGTGTAAGCAAGTTTTCTAGAGAATGTTAGTTTTTAGGTTATTAATAGTTCAACAGTTGCTTGAATAGATTTAAATTTGGTTAAAAGTGAGTGTCTTTCATGTGACTGCAATCGGTCTTTGGTTGGAGAGCGATTAGTTCATCAATTTGTTTTATGTAGGAGAAATTTGTTGTATGGAAGTATACTATATTGAACGTGGGAATTTGAACCTATAGGTTGTAGCTACCCTTCCAAGATTTTTCTATTAATAAGCACATGTTTCTTTCTTTTATTTTGCCTCCTTAGTTTGAAGCTTTTCATTTGAATTACAAGAGCAGATGACTTCATAATAGTAATGAGTGCATGATTTTGGTTTTCTCATCTCTATGATGTATACTCTATTACTAAGTTTCTGACTTTTAGAATCAGAAGTATTTATAGTTCAGTTCTTTGGAACTTCTCATTGTTATCTATATATTCGTGCCAAATTGTGGAAGACGTTCAAGCTTACATCATGCAACTCCTATTCTTGAATTGTTTGCTTTTCATCCAATCATGACTACTGTTTGGACCTGGAATTAATTTCAGCATCTTTTGCACTAACTACTAATTTTAGTGATCATGTATGTGATTAAGAACAACCTCAGAGGAATAGGATTTGTAGTTTTCATTCCATAGGCTATTTAAACATACAGGCTTGAAAATATCATATAAAGACAGACTATCATAACCTTTATAGTAGACGAACAGGAACTTAGGAAAGTTAATTTTGTTGGAAAGCTGGACACATGTTATCAACTTTTGGTGGAGAAAGAGCCTTTTCTAAGTCTTCATTAGGAAAATCACCATGGGATTTTGTAATTCAACAATTGCTCTTAGACCTGTTAATTGTGTGTAATAGGAAGGAAGAAACAGATTAATCAATATTTGGCGTATTGTGAATACAATGGTCTGTTATTTTTTCTTCATTGGGTGGAGGAGTGGTTCCTAATATGTTTGTGACATTTATGCTGCTTTATATCTTCTGTTATAATCTGTCTCTTTATCATTATTTCTTTGTGAAGACAAGTTTACACATCAGTTGTACGTTTTGAAGTTCTATCTGAAATTTATATGTAGAATTGTTTAGCTTTTTGGATGTAGTTCTTAATGAGTTAATGATATGTCTATAGTGGCAAAACTTGGTTCTGCATTATCTGGAAGTAGGTTCATTGTGCATTTTCAGATTGAAATGTATATGATCTCTTTTGTGTATATATAGGACACTAAGAAAGAGCTAAAGAAAAACACCCAAATCATTTTTTTCAGTGGAACCATATCCTGGTGTGTAGGCCCTATGCACAAACTTGTTTCTAGATCTTGACATTCAGTAATACATCAGTCGACACCAGAAGTAGCATCTCAGACTTTCTGGTTCTACTGATGTGCACATAAATTGTCTGGTTGAAAGATAGCATTAAAGGCTCCTAAAAAATTTGTGAGATAAGAAAATAAAGAACTTCTGCAATCTGCTCTCCTTCTCCGCATGCAATTTGTATTCTTTTGTCATAATATTTTAGACAGCAAGTACTCAAGACTTGTTGCGGAACTACAAGTTGCTTTCACAAAGCTACCGAAATCACAAGATATGGGAAACAACAGAACAAACTATTGGCCTTCCTTAGAGATTAATTGAGGAATTAGAACACCAGCAAGCATTGTAAGTACTGATTCAAGACCACATGAAACTTTTATGAACCTGTGTATACCGAAACATGATATGATTGTTCATGTTATTATGCAAGTAGGGTTTTGAGTCTTTCCATTTCAGCAACTATCCAACCAAGAAATTACAAGACAATTGGAAGTAGGAAAGAACTAACCTTTAGCTAGAAAACCTATGTCTAATTGAAACTTTTAGTTTTACATTAGAGTGTTTGCGGATCAATTTGGTTCGGATTGGATTGGATTTGTGAAACACTAGCCTGAATCAAACTTAATTATTAAAAATTGTCATTATATGTAGTAAAAAAGTTTATAAAATGTGTTTTTTGGTAGAGGTTTAAACATGTTTAAATTATTGATGGAATTAATTTCAAACTTATAAAAGGATAATTTTGGTATCATTTTAAAAATATAAATAATTAAATTGAATTTTTGAAAGAATACATTTGAATAATTAAATATGAAAATGAATAAAATGTAAGATATAAAGATCTCTTTTAGTAATTGGCTTTTTTTTTTCTGAAAGAATTTACGATGGTTAGAAGTGTGATGCATGGCTTTTTCTAATAACCATAGAGTAAAATTGATTCAAAAAAAATGTTGAATCATAAAAAGTAGTATAAGATGTCATCTGTTTAAGATATAATCTCATTTGTTGCATCAATGTAATTATTTAGTTTAATATGAACCACATTTTAGATGAAAAAGAAACAGATAACATAACAAGTACCATTATAGTTGATATTGTAGTTGTATGAAGTTCATTTACACTTTTATAATAAATTAAATAATTTGAAATTAATTGATGAAAAAAATGATTTAAAACTAATTAGTGAAGAAAAACAATTATTTTGACGCAAATTGTTTGTACATTGAACATGATATGTTCGTGTTTAAAAAAGGCCATATAACATTACCCGTCATCACTTGAGAGCTATGCATTCTGTTTATATAATTTAAATGCAGAAAAAAAATTATCAAATGAAAAAAAGCTAAATAAACTTTTACAAATTTGAAAAAAAAAGAGTAACAAATGAAATAAACTAAATGAGCTTTTATAACTTTGTTCAATAACAATTATTTGAATATAAAAAAAATTTACCTTTGCTTATATTTACATATTTCAGTCATATCAGAATTCATATAAATTTGGTTAAAAAATGTTGTATATTTTCTTACCTACATTAAATATAAATATAAGTGCTTATTTGCTTATTGTCTCTTGGAATTGAAGTACAATGCATTTGAATCCACTGTTAGCAAAACTATATATTAAGATAAGAAGAATTTTACAAATAAGAGTTTTTTTAACTTTCATAACTCGATAATTAAGATGTGATATAAGGACTCAGACATTTGGGGCTTTTGTAATTCTTCTTTGAAATGATTTATTATTAATAATAATATGTTTATATACCCTCAATAAATAATAGATTTATATCTCATATAAAAAATTAGATAATTAAAAAAACTCCAAATCTTAAAGCGTGGATTTCTGACTAGTAATTTAAATTTTGGTTTTTTTTTGCCATCAGTATATTTTCCATTAAATATGTTGAACTTCTGGTCAAAATTCTTTAAAGCATATATTCATATATAATCAGAATATATATTTGTCAGCAGCACTATTAACGTCCCATGTACCAATCACTCGTCCCTTCAATCTCCAGTGAATCATTATAACAACTTTTAATTAATTTTTAAGTAAATTTAGATCTTTTAATTAAATTTTTATTAAAAAAATTATTCTATTAAGTGTTAAAAATGTTTTTATTTTTATATAAATATTCTGTCATTTGATTTTTAGTGTTAAATATAATGGCGTGACTTTTAATTCCATCTCTGTGTCTTTAACTCATTATAAAAAATTAATTAATTGGCTAACTCACATTTATTTTTTTGAAACAAGTTAGAGACAAAAGTATGAGAAAATGATGTTCAGAAGGAAAACATAAAGAAGATTAAGTGTTATAAAAAATGTGTCAACATAAAGTACCTACATACCAACTCTAATAAAGCACTAGCACAAGGTGGAGGATCTATGTTTGCTTTCAATGGTCCTTTTTCAAGGCCTATATACTTAGTTTCATTGATCCATACAAACTTTCCAAATATACATCAACTTTGCATGCCAATACTCTATATGTAAATATTCTCTTAATATTTTTGTATAAATTCCCTAGACCATGGATGTTAGTTTTTTAGTAGAGGTTATTTTGTAAATTTTTCACTTTGTAAAATTATCTCAAATAAAGAGATCATAAAATCTAACTCCTTTGTGGTGAGTTGAAAGTCTTGTCTTTTAAACACTTATCTTTGTTTATAAGTATCTGTTGAACAAGATGTTTTGATACTTCCAAATTTACTTTGAAGACTCGAAGAATCTGCTAATGTGTTTGTGTGTCTTATTTAGTTGATTTTGAGTTGTCAATTCACATATAGTATTGATCCAATTCACTTGATTCTTAATCTCTTTTAAAAGAAATGTTTTCTAAAAAGTTGTGTGAATTTTAATCCGTTGTTTTGAGCTTTCAATCAGTTGAAAAAGTTGTTGTTCAAAGTCTGGTGACTATAGCAAATTTTTCATCCCAGTTGATTTGTCGTGACAACCGATTGAATTGCACTTGTTTTCTAAATGATTTAAAAAAGCTTTGTTTTATTTTGTTTTTTGTCTTTGCAATAAGTTATTACGATAAAAGAACTAGTTGTTTTATATGAAATCTTTAATAGAAAAATAATTCAATTAGTCTATTTTAGAACCAATCAACTATTTTTCAAATCTAATTCTCTTATGAATTTCAAACTAATTTTAAATGTTGATAATTATTCAATTAATAATTTTAACCACTTCTTAAAGTTTATATAAAGACTGCTATGTGGATAGATGAATAATGATTTCAATTTTTTGTATTTAGGATAAAGAGAACTATTTTCTCAACTAAAAATTAATACTATCATATGAATATAGTTAAAGAAATAAAAAAAAAGTTAAATTTCAATACAATCAATATTATATCTTAATCTCAAACTCCCATAAAATCAAAGTGAGTTTCTTTCATTTTGGAAAGATATAAACAATTTTAAAGTTAAACCGCCTTATTTGTAGTAAATGTAGTGAGTCATTTTTAACATTATATATAAGAAAAATTGAGATATAGTGACTTTTTCATTGTTGGATATATAGAAGGAGGTCCAAGAAAGAGTCTTTTGAGTGATAATATAGGCACAAATCTTATCAGAGACTCTATTTCTCTTCTAAACAAATAAAATATATGATATATGCTATTTTAATATATCAATTGATAGCTATTATTATATTTTGGAATATTTGTGCAGATATATATAATAATGTTTTTATAAAATTTGAAAAATATTAATAAATAAGTCATTTAATAGGAAACTAATAAAAAATAGTAACAACTTTAATACTGATATATGCTCAATGCACTTTTTAGGATGAGTTCTTAAGCTTCTTTCAGAAATTAAATTAAAATTACAAGTCATAAATTTTGGATTTGAATAACAAATTATATATGGGAAACCAATAAATCTGATCAAGATTAAACAGTTTAAATGAGTAAAAAGATAAAAATATATAAAATCAATTATAAAATGAGAAATATTTGACTGATGAATACAAATATAATATCATGAATTCTTTTAATTTTTAATTTTATCCATTTAAGAAAGAAATAGTTAAAAAAATATCTATATAAATCCAATGTAATTTTATCTTCTAACTATAATAAGTTACACACTCTTGATGTTTTACAACTGAATTAAAAATTATTACATGATGTCATCTTATAAGTATTAAAATATTTGTACTTTCAAATGTTTTGACAGTTAATTTAAATACAACCATAAATAGAAATAGTAATCATAAAATATATATTTGATGTCCATTTATAAAGTTAAAGGATGTGGTCTTTTTCCAATAAATAAATTAATAAAATAAATTTGCTTTTTAACTGTAGTGCTAGCCATAGAATTGTTTGGGTAAGGTGTTTGGACTGTTTTACTAAAGTGATTGAAGAGCTCTCTAAGTCGGTAACGGTGGTCTCTATTGACGAAGCTTCTCTCACATGGGAGGTCTTAGAATACACTAGGTTGAAAAGAGTCCAGAACTTTGGAAGTGTTAGATGAGTGAGAATAATGCAGATTAACGATCATATGTGCAGCATCCTAGTTGAGGAGTAACCCAACGGTTGTTTTGGTTGTGGATGCAAAGAAAAACTGGCCTGGGAAGATTCATCCGATACCGTTTCTTCCTCAGAAACGAATGTTGAAGAATCTGCTCTTTCTGTTGGGAACGGTGAGGAGCATGATCGGATCAGTAATGGAGATCTTCGATGGCCAGAAGAGGAGGACAGAGGAGGAGAAGAGGAAGGTGTTGGTGAACAGTCTTGCTCAAGTCAAATGTACTTTTTGTTAAGATTATTTTGTGCAGTTCAAATGGTGCTTTATTTAAGTCTTAAAACCCTAATCTCACCACTTGCTATAAGTTAGAAAGTCACTGTCTAAACCTTGTGCCCACTTTTCAATTCTTCCATTCTCACATAACAAAATTTCCAAAGTTCCCAAAGTTCAAAACCATATCCTTTGAAATGGCCGAACCTTCACCAGAAAAGATCCCTAGACTAACCCTAGACAGAGGAGAAGATGGAGAAAACCGTATTGATAGGCTGAGTTCACTTCCTGAATGTGTTCTCTTACTTATTCTTTCTATTTTGGACTTGAAAGAAGTTGTCACCACCACAGTCTTAGCCAAAAGCTTGAAGGACATTTTTTTGCAACTTTCCAATATTGAAGGACCTTCACCAGCAAAGATCCTTAGACTAACCCTAGACAAAGGAGAAGATGCAAAAAACCGTATTGATAGGTTGAGTTCACTTCCTAAATGTGTTCTCTTACTTATTCTTTCTTTTTTGGACTTGAAAGAAGTTGTCACCACCACAATCTTAGCCAAAAGCTTGAAGGACCTTTTTTTGCAACTTTCCAATATTGAAGGACCTTGAAGGACCTTCACCAGCAAAGATCTTAGACTAACCCTAGGCAGAGGAGAAGATTGAAAAAACCGTATTGATAGGTTGAGTTCACTTCCTGAATGTGTTCTCTTACTTATTCTTTCTTGTTTTGACTTGAAAGAAGTTGTCACCACCACAATCTTAGCCAAAAGCTTGAAGGACCTTTTTTGCAACTTTCCAATATTGACTTAACTTTTCCTGCTAATGATAATTATTGTACATGTATTAGACTCTTTCACCTTTTTTCAATGTTTGCTAATAGAATTTTTCTACAACGAAACGAGGATGTACCCATCTTAAATCTTAAGATATATGCGCAACAATTTGTTGGACATTTCATACGGGATTTTTAGGTCAATGTTGTCCTCCACGGCTGAAGCACTTTCTACTTATAAGGGGAATGACCTTAATCTTAATCTTGATGCAAACAATAACAAAACTGAGGCATATTCTATATACATTCCATCTAACATGTTCTCGTCGGAGAGTTTAACTAGTTTCTCTTTAACCTTTTTTGCGGGTTGAAAAATTCCTGAAACTGTTTGTTTGCCCAATCTGAGGTATGTTGAGTTCTATCCATTCAGAATTGAGGATGAAAATTCTATTCAGAGGCTTCTCGATGGATGCCCTAGACTCAAAAGATTTATGTTAACGATAATGGTAGAAGCTTTTGTCAAAACTGTGATTCCCTTCAAAAGAAGGTTAACTATCTTTAATTTATTTAAGTTAACTCGGTTAAGTCAACTGTAATTTATATGCTATAGAATTGTGCGTCTTTGTGACAACAAATGAAAACCACTGATTATTTTTAATCCGAAGGTTCGGATTTAAAGACGACAAATCTCCTCACTTACCAATTATGTCTCTCCCTTCCTATATAAGTTTCTTTATACACTCATCTCTTTCACTCACACTCATCTCTTTCATCTTCAGAAGTCTCCTTTATCCACACTATTCTCTTAATCTTCTTTCACACTCATATCCTTCATCCAAACTCATATCCTCCATCCATACTCATCTTTTTCATCTTCACAAGTCTCCTTCTTCCACACTATTCTCATAATCTTTTTTCACACTCTAATAATATATGCTATTTTAATATATCAATTCATAGCTATTACTATATTTTAGAATATTTGTGCATATATATATATATAATTCATGTTTTTATTAAATTTGAAAAATATTAATAAATGAGTCATTTAATAGGAAAACAATAAAAAATAGTAACATCTTTGTTACTTTAATACTGATATATGGTCAATGCACTTTTAGGAAGTGTTCTTAAGATTCTTTCACAAATTAAATTAAAATTCAAGTACTAGATTTTGGATTTGAATAACAAATTATATATGAGAATCCAATAAATCCAATCAAGATTAACCAGTTTAAATGAGTAAAAAGATAAAGATATATAAAATCATTTATAAAATGAGAAAAATTTGACCGATGAATACTAATATAATATTCTGAATTGATTTAATTTTTTATTTTATCTATTTAATTTAATATAACATTTGAGAAATATATAATAATTATTATTATTTCAATAATAACAAATGTAAGATTGAATAAGTAATTTGTATGTTATTATCATCATCATAATTAATAGATAAATTTGAAAATAGAAAGAAGGAAAGAGAGTTGATTGTAAAAGAATAATTTATTTTGTTTGTGAAATAGCGCAAGCAAACGGGTGCAATATATTTCACACAAAAATTCAAAAGTAACAATTATTTCTATTGATGTTATAATTATATTTCATTTTTAAATTTTTTTTAAATCAAATGAATCTAATAATAATTTTACAGTACTTATAAAATATAATTTTACAGATGATTGAGTTTAATGAATTAAATGTTTATCTTTAATTACATGACAATAATTGGTAAATAATTAAATTTATATATCTGTTCAACTTGTTTTTATGTTTTTTCTAATTTTAGAAAAAATAGTTATAAAATATGTATATAAAATCAATGTAATTTTGTCTTATAACTATAATAAGTTACAGACTGTTAATGTTTTGCAACTGAATTAAAATTATTACATGATGTCAACTTAAGTATTAAAATATTTGTATCAGATGTCCATTTATAAAGTTTACAAATATCATAATGGTCTTTTTCCTACGAATGAATGCAACATATCGCTGTACCTAATTTTCATGAATATTGGAATTTAAATACATAAATAAATATACTTTTTAAGATTATTTTGCACAGCACTTAAATAATTTATTCAAACGGCGCTTTCTTCAAGTCTTAAAACCCTAATCCCACTTGCTATAAGTTAGAAAGTTATTGTTAAGCTTTGTGCAGACTTTTCATTCTTCCATTCTCTCGTTCCAAAGTTCCAACAGTTCCCAAAGTTGAAAACCATATCCTTTGAAATGGCTGAACCTTCACATCAAAGATCCCCAGACTAACCCTAGATGGAGGAGAAGATGGAGAAAACCGTATTGATAGGCTGAGTTCACTTCCTGAATGTGTTCTATTGCTCATTCTTTCATTCTTGGACTTGAAAGAAGCTGCCACCACCACAGTGTTGGCCAAAAGCTGGAAGGACTTTTTTTGCAACTTCCTAGTATTGATTTAACTTTCCCCGTTGATGACAACTATTGTACATGTATTAGACGCTTTCATCTTTTTTCAATGTTCGCTAATAGAATGCTTCTACAAAGAAATGAAGATGTACCCATTTGAATTCTTAAGATAGATGCACAACATTTTGTGGACACTTCATACGGGATTTTAGGTCAATGTTGTCGTCCACAGCTGAAGCACTTTCTACTTATAAGGGGAAGGAGCTTAATCTTAATCTTGATGCAGACTATAACAGAACTGAGGCATATTCTATATACATTCTTGTTAACATGTTCTCGTCGGAGAGTCTAACTAGTTTCTCTTTAACCTTTTCTGCGGGTTGAAAAATTCCAGAAACTGTTTGTTTGCCCAATCTGAGGTATGTTGAGTTCTATCCATTCAGATTGGAGGATGAGAATTCTATTCAGAGGCTTCTCGATGGATGCCCTAGACTCGAAAGCTTTATGTTAACGATAAAGGTAGAAGCTTTTGTCAAAACTATGATTCCCTTCAAAAGAAGGTTAACTATCTTTAATTTATTTAAGTTAACTCGGTTAAGTCGATTGTAATTTATGTGCTATAGAATTGTGCGTCTTCGTGACAACAAATGAAAACCAATTATGTCTCTCCCTTCCTATATAAGTTTCCTTATACACTCATCTCTTTCACTCACACTCATCTCTTTCATCTTCACAAGTGTCCTTTATCCACACTATTCTCTTAATCTTCTTTCACACTCATGTTCTTCATCCAAACTCATCTCCTCCATCCATACTCATCTTTTTCATCTTCACAAGTCTCCTTCTTCCACACTATTCTCATAATCTTTTTTCACACTCTAATAATATATGCTATTTTAATATATCAATTCATAGCTATTAATATATTTTAATATAACATTTGAGAAATATATAATAATTATTATTATTGAAAAAATAACAAATGTAAGATTGAAAAAATAATTTGTATGTTATTATCATCATCATAATTAATAGATAATTTGAAAATAGAAAGAAGGAAAGAGAGTTGATTGTAAAAGAATAATTTATTCTGTTTGCAAAATAGCGCAAGCAAACGCGTGCAATATATTTCACACAAAAATTTAAAAGTAATAATTATTTCTTTTGATGTTATAGTTATATTTCATTTTTTAAATTTTTTTAAATCAAATGAATCTAGTAATAATTTTACAATACTTGTAAAATATAATTTTACAATACTTGTAAAATATAATTTTACAGATGATTGAGTTTTCTGAATTAAACGTTTATCTTTCATTACATATGGTAAATAATTAAATTTATATAACTATTCAACTTGTTTTTATGTTTTTTCTAATTTCATAAAGAAATAGTTAAAAGAAAATCTATATAATTCCAATGTAATTTTATCTTTTAACTATAATAAGTTACAGACGGTTAATTTTTTGCAACTGAATTAAAAATTATTACATGATGTCATCTTAAGTATTAAAATATTTGTACTTTTAAATGTTTTGACAGTTAATTTAAATACAAGCATAAATAGAAATAGTAATAAAAAAATATATATTTGATGTTCATTTATAAAGTTAAAGAATGTCAGCATGGTCCTTTTCCAATAAATAAATTAATAAAACAAATCTACTTTTTATTAAGATTATTTTGCACAGTTAGTTCAAATGGTGGTTTGTTCAAGTCTTAAGTTAGAAAGTCACTGTCTAAATCTTGTGCCGATTTTTCAATTTTTCCATTCTCTCATTCCAAAGTTCCCAAAGTTGAAAACCATATCCTTTGAAATGGTCGAACCTTCACCAGCAAAGATCCTTAGACTAACCCTAGGCATAGGAGAAGATAGAAAAATCGTATTGATAGGCTGAGTTCACTTCCTGAATGTGTTCTCATACTTATTCTTTCTTTTTTGGACTTGAAAGAAGCTGTCACCACCACACTCTTAGACAAAAGTTTGAAGGACCTTTTTTGCAACTTTCCAATATTGAAGGACCTTCACCAGCAAAGATCCTTAGACTAACCCTAGACAGAGGAGAAGATAGAAAAAACCGTATTGATAGGCTGAGTTCACTTCCTAAATGTGTTCTCTTACTTATTCTTTCTTTTTTGGACTTGAAAGAAGCTGTCACCACCACAATCTTAGCCAAAAGCTGGAAGGAATTTTTTTTGCAACTTTCCAATATTGACTTAATTAACTTTTCCTGCTAATGATAATTATTGTACATGTATTAGACTCTTTCACCTTTTTTCAATGTTTGCTAATAGAATTCTTCTACAACGAAACGAAGATGTACCCATCTTAAATCTTAAGATAGATGCGCAACATTTTGTTTGACATTTCATACGGGATTTTAGGTCAATGTTGTCCTCTACGGTTGAAGCACTTTCTACTTATAAGGGGAAGGAGCTTAGTCTTAATCTTGATGCAGGCAATAACAGAACTGAGGCATCTTCTATATACATTCCATCTAACATGTTCCCGTTGGACAGTCTAACTAGTTTCTGTTTAACTTTTTCTGCGGGTTGAAAAATTCCAGAAACTATTTGTTTGCGCAATCTGAGGTATGTTGAGTTCTATCCATTCAGATTGGAGGATGAGAATTCTATTCAGAGGCTTCTCGATGGATGCCCTAGACTCGAAAGCTTTATGTTAACGATAAAGGTAGAAGCTTTTGTCAAAACTGTGATTCCCTTCAAAAGAAGGTTAACTATCTTTAATTTATTTAAGTTAACTCGGTTAAGTCGACTGTAATTTATATGCTATAGAAATGTGTGTGTGCCTTCGTGACAACAAATGAAAACCACTGATTATTTTTAATTTGAAGGTTCGGATTTAAAGGCGACAAATCTCCTCACTTACCAATTATGTCTCTCCCTTCCTATATAAGTTTCCTTATACACTCATCTCTTTCACTCACAGTCATCTATTTCATCTTCACAAGTCTCCTTTATCCACACCATTCTCTTAATCTTCTTTCATACTCATATCATTCATCCAAACTCATCTCCTCCAACCATACTCATCTTTTTCATCTTCACAAGTCTACTTCTTCCACACTATTCTCATAATCTTTTTTCACACTCTAATAATATATGCTATTTTAACATATCAATTCATAGCTATTAATATATTTTAGAATATTTGTGCATATATATATATATAATTCATGTTTTTATTAAATTTGAAAAATATTAATAAATGAGTCATATAATAGGAAAATAATAAAAAATAGTAACATCTTTGTTACTTTAATACTGATATATGTTCAATGCACTTTTAGGAAGTGTTCTTAAGATTCTTTCACAAATTAAATTAAAATTCAAGTACTAGATTTTGGATTTGAATAACAAATTATATACGGGAATCCAATAAATCCAATCAAGATTAACCAGTTTAAATGAGTAAAAAATAAAGATATATAAAATCAATTATACAATGAGAAACATTTCACCGATGAATACTAATAAAATATCCTGAATTGATTTAATTTTTTATTTTATCTATTTAATAACATTTGAGAAATATATGATAATAATTATTATTACAAAAATAACAAATGTAAGATCGAAAAAATAATTTGTATGCTATTATCATCATCATAATTAATAGATAATTTGAAAATAGAAAGAAGGAAAGAAAGTTGATTGTAAAAGAATAATTTATTTTGTTTGTGAAATAACGCAAGCAAACGGGTGCAATATATTTCACACAATTATTTCTTTTGATGTTATAATTATATTTCATTTTTAAATTTTTTTAAATCAAATGAATCTAGTAATAATTTTACAATACTTATAAAATATAATTTTACAGATGATTGAGTTTAATGAATTAAATGTTTATCTTTAATTACATATGTTATGACAATAATTGGTAAATAATTAAATTTATATAACTGTTCAACTTGTTTTTATGTTTTTTCTAATTATAGAAAAAATAGTTATAAAATATGTATATAAATCCAATGTAATTTTGTCTTCTAACGGTAATGAGTTACAGACTGTTAATGTTTTGCAACTGAATTAAAATTATTACATCATGTCAACTTAAGTATTAAAATATTTGTATCATCATATATTTGATGTCCATTTATAAAGTTAAAAAATTATCAGAATGGTCTTTTTCATACGAATGAATGAAACATATAGCTGTACCTAATTTTCATAAATATTGGAATTTAAATACATAAATAAATATACTTTTTAAGATTATTTTGCACAGCACTTAAATAATTTATTCAAACGGCGCTCTGTTGAAGTCTTAAAACCCTAATCCCACTTGCTATAAGTTAGAAAGTTATTGTTAAGCCTTGTGCAGACTTTTCATTCTTCCATTCTCTCATTCCAAAGTTCCAACAGTTCCCAAAGTTGAAAACCATATCCTTTGAAATGGCTGAACCTTCACCAGCAAAGATCCCTAGAGTAACCCGAGACGGAAGAGAAGATGGAGAAAACCATATTGATAGGCTGAGTTCACTTTCCTGAATGTGTTCTATTGCTCATTCTTTCATTCTTGGACTTGAAAGAAGCTGCCACCACCACAGTGTTGGCCAAAAGTTGGAAGGACCTTTTTTTGCAACTTCCTAGTATTGATTTAACTTTCCCCGCTGATGACAACTATTGCATATGTATTAGAAACTTTCACCTTTTTTCAATGTTCGCTAATAGAATGCTTCTACAAAGAAACGAAGATGTAGCCATTTCAATTCTTAAGATAGATGCACAACATTTTGTTGGACATTTCAGACGGGATTTTAGGTCAATGTTGTCCTCCACAGCTGAAGCACTTTCTACTTATAAGGTGAAGGAGCTTGATCTCAATCTTGATGCAGGCAATAACAGAACTGAGGCATCTACTGTATACATTCCATCTGACATGTTTTCGTTGGAGAATCTAACTAGTTTCCGTCTAACCTTTGCTGCGGGTTGGAAAATTTCAGAAACTGTTTGTTTGCCCAATCTGAGATATGTTGAGTTCGATCCATTCAGATTTGAGGATGAGAATTCTATTCAGAGGCTTTTGGATGGATGCTCTAGGCTCGAAAACTTTGTATTAACGGTAAAGATGTATTATGAATTGGATGAAGAAGTGAAAACTCTTCGCATGTCGAGTTCCTCCCTGAAACTTTTGGTGGTTAGTTGGGATGTGACGGAAACACCAGAGATGAATGTTGATTTGAAGTCTGACAGTCTCCAGAGGTTGACGTTATCTCTTAAGGGAGGTCACAAACTTAAAGTGGATACACCAAATCTGGAGTTCTTATCCCTCTGTGGTGATGTGCTGGAATTGAACATGATTCAAGGTGTTGATTCTATTCATGAGGCAGTTATAAATGCTGAATACCTGTCTCAGTGGGAAGATATGGAAGACTTGTATTCACGATCTCAAAAAGCTACCAAGTTTTTTCATGCTACGCAGAACTTGAGATTACTAACCTTGTCAGAAACCATTATGAAGGTTTGGTTTAGTTTTGTTTAGTTTGTCTCAAAGAACTGAAACTTTGTTATTAACTAATTCTTATTTTTATTTGTGAAGGCTCTATATGTTTCTAAAATGCGGATGCCCACCTTCCAACACTTGAAAATGATAAAGTTTATCCCTTTTTATTGTGACGATTTCCCTCGGAACTGGATGATAAAGGTGTTCATCAAGTTGTTTGCAAGTTGTCCTAACCTAGAAATACTTTCTTTCGACCAGGTAATAAATTGTTGTTTGATATTTCAATTTAATTGCTATGCATTTTTCAGTTCCTTATACACTTGCATATAAACAGCTGGTCAAGAACTTCTTCAGTGAAGATGTTCCACTTGGAACTATTTTTCCTCTTAGATTCGTTCAACATATCAAGCAAATGGAAATCCGTAGTTTCAATGGTCGCGAGTACTTGAATACAAGGTGCTGAAACATTTTTTGAACAATGGAACATCTCTGCAAATTGTTTCTCTTAAGAAATTTCAGAATGAAAATCTTAAGAAGCAAACTTGGAAGCCAAAAGAACGCAAGCAAATACTCTCCATCCACAAGTGCTCGGAACAGTGTGAGGTTTTATTCAGATAGAAATTGAATTTATAAAATCCCCATGAACCAAGGGGCAAGGAATCTATCTCTTCAAAAGTATGTTGTTTTTTCTCCATTTGATGAACATTTAATTCAGTTGCAGACCTATGCTCTTGTATTTTTCTTTTCTTGGTGAAGACTTAATTGTTCTACAATTTCTTGAATGGGCCTAAATTTAGTTCAAAATTTGATTGGCAATGTTATTTACTGCAACTAGTTATGTCTTTGATTGGAATTATAGTTAATTTTTTTTCTTGGGGTTAGATGCTAGGTGGCTGTTTGGAGTAGGACAATAATATATATACTAATATTATTAGAGATTTTATATCAACTAATTTAAAGTATATAAATTGAGTTTAAGGTGTCCTAAAATAAATTTTTACCTATTGTTGGTCATTTTTTTTTTCATTGCATATTTTTACCTATTATAGAAGTCTAACTTACAATGAACTCCAAAAGAGTAAAACTAAAATTATTTTAGGTATAACTTAAAAATAAAATTTAAAGAAGTTCCATGAAAAAAGCTTTTATAAATTTACATTAGAAAGTCCTGTAGTTTTTTCTTCTTAATTCTATGTTAGAATGTTGGTGTATAAAGTGGTAGCCTATTCTGCAATATTCTTGATGAAGTTTGTTACATGGAAATTGTTGATCTATAGAAATTGCTTAGTGTAAAATCTGTCGGTGTAACCTTCTCTCATGTGAATTTGGTTCTCTCACACATCTTTATCTTTTCATTGTTTCTTCTTTTGTTTTCTGTTGTTTATGAGAATTGTATTGCAAAAAAATGCTCAATTTTTAAGCAATCCTTTACTTTATACATCAAGGAAAAGCTTAACAATCATATATAAAATCTATTATTTACAAGATTTTGCATTACATGTAGAAATAAGATTTTCAAATCATAAAAAATGGTTCTTCTACCAAATACATTAATACTGTTATAAGTTTAATTTTTTTTTTCTCATAAAAATGTATTTTAATTTTGTTCCTATAAAAAAGTTTTCTTTGTTTTATATTTTTAAAATTATAGATTTTCGTTCCTCGTGGGGGGTCATTGTAACTTTTATTTGTTTGAATATTTCAAATTTTGAGATTATTTTTTTATCTTTAAGTTAATCTTAAGAGAAGTAAATAATAATGTTTTTATTATAAATTTTGAATTTTCTTAAAAAGTATCACATACAATACTCATTTAACTTGGTTTCTAAGTAGTTAATCAATATCAAATAATGTACTTAATTTAATAGATACTTATTTATACTTTTTAAATAGTTTGGCGTGATAGTCTTCTTTTCTCTCTCTTCTCATTCCAACGATAACTCATCCTTCAGTAGAAGAAGATATCAGAAAGTTGACAAGTTTTGGAGGCAAGAACTTTCTTGAGAGGTGAAGATCAAAGAGAGATGGTTTCATCCATTTTCTAACTCCAAACTCAATACATGTTCTCCTCTCTCTTTTCTTTTTCAATGCTTTCTAACGATCTTTCTTCCTTTACGCGTTTGAAATCAGCCATGCACAACGAGACTGCACTCATCTTTGTCCACAAGCTGGAGAAACCTTCTTCTTTAGCTTTGAGTTTTCATAGACATAAGGTTACTGTAGAAGCCCTGAACCTCAAGTCCTTGGCTATTAGCTGTGGATGAAGTGCACACATCTCACACCCTAGCCTCTAATCAAGTACGCCATGATAACAGCTGAACTTTGGTTTTCGTTCGTTCGCGAGTGAGAATGACTTGAACTTTCGTGCTCAACATGCATTTATGTTTGGAGTCACCAATGGTGTCTGTCCTGGTTAATGGTAGCCCGACAGAGGAATTCAGACCAACCAGGGGATTGAGACAAGGCGACCCCTTGGTCCCGTTCCTCTTCCTTGTTGTAGTCGAAGGTTTGGCTGGTCTTGTGCGAAAAGCGCTAAAGGAGGATCTACTTAGGGGGGTGAAAGTGGGGAGATTCGGGATTGAGTGTTGTATGTTACAGTTTGCGGATGACACATTATTTTTGTGTGAAGACTCATACTCCAATATCTTCACAATCAAGGCGATCCTAAGGGTGTTGGAACTGGCTTCTGGTCTTAAAGTCAATTTTCATAAATAAAAAATTGGCAGGTATTAAGGTTGAAAGGATGTCCCTTGAGACTTATGCAAGAACTCTCAACTGTGGAATTATGCAGATCCCCTTTAAACATTTAGGGGTACAAGTAGGAGGTAATCCACGGAGGATGCAGTTCTGGGAACCAGTTGTGGGTAAAGTTAAAGCTAGACTTAGTGGATGGAAAGGAAAATTCTTATCATTAGCAGGTAGAGTATGCTTGGTAAAATCGGTCCTAAATACCATATCACTCTTTTACCTGTCCTTCTACAAGGCCCCGATAATGGTATGTAATAGAATCCCTAGCATCCAAAGGAAATTCCTTTGGGCGTGGGGGAATGATCGCAAACATATTTCCTGGGTTCGGTGGGAAAATGTGTGTAAAACCAAGGAGGAAGGAGGCTTGGGGGTCAAGGATATAAGAAAATTCAATTGTGCCTTGTTAGCAAAATGGAAATGGAGGTTGTTAAGTGAGGAAAAAGGGAAATGGAAAGATATTCTGGTTTCCAAGTACTCTATTGATGTTAGAAGTAATCAAGTCTTTGGAAAAACCCATTCGTGGTGGTGGAGAGATTTGTCTAAGGCCTGTGAAGAGGGAGAAGAAGCTGGGTGGTTCCAAAAGTCTATAGCTTGGAAAATTGGATCTGGGGATAAAGTCAGTTTCTGGGAAGATGCCTGGTTGGATGATATCAAGCTTAGATAATTGTTTCCTAGGCTGTTTTCCATATCTCTGGATCAAGGAAAGACAGTGGGGGAGGTAGGTTATTGGGAGGATTCAGGGTGGAACTTGAGGTTAAGTTGGAGAAGGCCAAGATTTATTGGGAAAGCGCTATGGAGGGAGATCTGCTGAATCGTATTCATGGTAAGCTAGTGAGTAAGGAGGTCGAGGATACGCTGGTTTGGAACGGAGACCACAAGGGTGCTTTCTCTGTGAAATCTGCGTATATGACTATGAGCTACCAGTCCAACGATGGTCGGAATGATGTCTTTACCCTCTTGTGGCAAGTTAATGCGGCGCCTAAAGCATTAATTACGGCGTGGAGGATTTTACTGGGTAGACTTCCAACTTATGATAACCTTATAAGGAGAGGTATGGTTTTTAACTCATCTCTTTGTGTGTTTTGTAAAGCGTCAGAGGAATCATCCCAACACTTATTTCTGGATTGTATCTTTGCACAACGAGTTTGGTCTTTATGTTTTAGATGGATAGGAATCTTGTCTGTCCAGCAGAAGGACCTTATAGACCATTTTGAGGGCTTTCACTTAACACACTTTACCGCGAAACAAAATTTGGTATGGAAGGGAATATGGGTTGCTATAGTCCAGAGTATGTGGGAATAGAGAAACATGGTGGTTTTTAAACAAGGGATAGTAGACGTCGAGGAAATTCTTATGACGGCTCATATATCTGCCTGGCTAAGGTTGAAATACGGGTCCTCTCCTTTTAGTTTTACCTTCTCGGATTGGATTTTGAACCTCGACCTTTGCCTTCAAAGTTCCAGTAATAGAGGGTGTTGAAGGTTTTTTGGGGATGACAGGGTTGAAGCAGAGTTTAAGTACCATCAGGTAACATCAAAGCTAATGGTGTGATACTGTTATCAATGCCTACAAATATAAACTGAAGCTTGGTAGAGGCGGGTCTGGTGCAAGGAAAACATGGAGAGAGTACTTGTCCTAGTGTAACTTGATGTAGTTATGTTGTTGTTGTCGCGTTAAAACAATGGTCGTCAGTTACTAACAAAGGCTATGTTAGGGAACTTTCAGATGGAACTTTTATGTGCACTGTTATATCAGAGGTTTAGTTCATGTTAATGGTTTTTTTGGAAGATTTTGTGTAGTCTGGTAGACTGCCGAGCATAAGTCAGATAATCCTGTTTCAAATATGGAGCAGGCGTGAAAGTATTCTCTGGTTCGGGGCTTTTATTATACTGTTGAGGGGAGTTATGTGGCTCTCGTGCTATAGCTGGGTTTGAGCCTAAATCAAGAACTGAGGGAGATTGGTACTACAGCTAGGTGTGTGGTGCAATGAGGGATGCTTAGATGATGAATATGGAGAAGTGGAGGTTGAACAGATAGTGTGGTCAGCGTGAACGGTCTAGGCTTGGAGCCAAGCTTGGCAAAGATTGGTTGTAATGGTGGTTTACGCATGCTATTGAGGTTTAGGTGAGTAACAACTGTTATGAGTTAAACTTAGTATGATCCAAAGTAGTCTGCTATGTTGGTTGGTTTGTTGGAGGGGTACATAACACTGACAAACATATCAGTTGCGCATTGCACAAGCTAATAGTAGAGGGATCATTGGTTTGGCACAAACTTACAAGCACATGGCTCTTTGAAGGCTACAAACATAATGTGAAAGTTCTCTCCTGGGAGGTGTATATATAATAATTTGAAGAAGAGTTGAAATGTCCTTTTACTGCCCGTAGAAGAGTTCTGCGGTGTTCTATTATATCAGAACTTTGGTTAGGGGAATATGATGGGGTTGTAGTGATTTACATTCATGGCCACAATTGTCAAGGTGTATTCTATAGGAGGATTAACGTGCTGAACGTTGATAATCACAGGAAGAAACACACTGTTGGGTAGGTTGGGAGCAAACCATGTTGTAAAACTGTCAAATTGTTTTCTGGTTTAGATCTTTTCTTTTTCATGTAGCTTGTAAAAGGGTTGGGACACCCCAAAGTGTCTCCTTTTAATTTAACTTTATTCTTTGCTGATAAAAAAAAACCATGCATTTATGTTTTTTGGAGCTTTTGAACATGTTAAATATCTGAGTTTGTCATAGAACATTATGAATTTGACTTGTCTTTCAAGAATTTCCTTCAAGTTTTAACGGAATAACTCAAACTTTGTTGTTCACTAATTCTTCTTATTTGCAAGTGTGAAGTTGAAATTGTCCAAAAGTTCTACTCTAAACTTGAAGTGCTCATAAAGGTAAGTTGTGCTGTATATTCATTTTAGGCAATCATTTTGAGTCAGTTTTTCCTTTTATCTTCAATGAAGGTATTAAGGTACGTAATAGAAGGTGAATGAGAGGAGAGAATTACTGTTTGCGTGAATGCATATGATCGGTTATCATCTGACAGTGGAGAGAGAGTAGAGAGAGAGCGAAGATGGTAGACGTGTCTTTCTGTTTTACTAATTTGCCAAATGAGTTTCAAGAGAAGGATTTATGCAAGGTTTTTTAGCATTGGGGAAGGGTTTTAGACATCTTCATCTCTAGAAAGTTAAACGCCAGAAAACAAAGATTCGAATTCGTTAGATTTCATGGAATAAGGGATGAATATGTATTGGAAAGGAAACTTGATTCCATTTGGATTGGTACATGGAAACTGCAGGCAAACCTACCAAAATATAGAAGACAAGAGAAACCTTTAGGAAATTCATAGAGCCAGACACACTCTCGGAATTTTTGGAGTCACTATACCCAACAACGCTCTTATGCTCAAGCTGTTAGGGGAGGAAAAGAGGATTCCGATCAGAAGAGAGATGAAGATTTTTTGCCAAATATTAGGGTTAATGCGGAAACATCCTTTTGGCTAGAAGGATGTTATATTGGGAAATTGTTGAAGGCAGTAGATGCGCAAGCAATTAAAAAAAGTTTTGTTCTAGGAGGATTTAATCTGGTAAGGGTGAGATATTTAAGGGAGAAGTACGTGCTTTTGTCCTGCGAAGAAGAGTGTTTAATTGAAAGGTTGATTGCATACAACAAAGAATGGTTTGAAGGTATATTTGGTTTCATAGTGCCTTGGGACGATTCTTTCGTGGTATCCGAGAAGATAGCATGGTTCAGATGCAGGGGTATTCCTTTGGCATTGTGGAGTAATCAATGTTTTGCGCGTATTGGGGCTATGATAGGCAACCTAGAAGAGGTCGATGAGGAAACTGTTTCAAAAGAGGTGCTAGAGTACGCGAGGTTACGAATCAGATTGTCGTTGGGGGAGGAAGTTACACAGGTGAAATTTGTGAGAATAAACGACAGGATATGTCAAGTGTCTTTTGAGGAGGAGAATTCATCAGTATCTTTATTTGAAAGCCCGTTTCATAAGTGGTTTGTGTTGAACCAAGTGTGTTTAAGTTTTGAAGAATCCAAAACCTTTGAAGGTTGATGAAAGGCTGGATGTGCTTGCTGTTGCTGAACTGTCTTTTAGATAGGATCTGGGGTAGATTTAATGTATAATCCACTCTTGATTGAATCCAAAGCATAAGCATTCTCAATCCTTTTTAAAAGAAAAGTGCTTTTCAAACTAAGTAAAAAACAACCTGTTGTTTTGTCAAAACAATCGATTGTCTTATGCTTAGGTGTTTTTAGAAAAGGTTGAAAACTGTTTTTATGGTTGACTTGCTGTCAAAACCAAAACAACCGATTGATTCGTGGAAACAACCGATTGTTTGTTTTGGTACCATAACAGAAAAATGTTTTGTTCTTTGACTGAGCATTAAAAGATTTTATAACTGTTTACGCTCCAGTTTTTAATGCTTTGACCAATCTTTAAATGCAATTAATAGTTTGTTGAGATTATGCAACAAACAACTTTGTTTTAAATACAGTAAACAGATTTGTGTTTTATGAACTGATTTTGCTTAAGAGAAAAAGTTGAGAATTGCTTAGAGATTGAGTTTGATCAAAGAGTGTGAGATAGGATTTTCATCTTGTATTGATTTCAGATTTGTTCTGTAACAAGTGTAATCCTTTGTATCTTTTGAAAGAACCTTATGTGTTTGCTGAGTAGTGTTGTGTGTTCTTGAGGGGATCAAAATCAGCATTCTTAGTGTTGTTGTGCTGGACCAAAGGAAGTGTGTTTCTTGAGGGGATCAAGGTCACTTCTTTGGTTGTGTTATAAGTGATTTAGGGTTGATTGCTTAGTGAATTTCCTCAGTGGTTTCTGAGAAGACTGGATGTAGCTCTGGGTTTATAGTGAACTAGTATAAACCTATGTGTGCATTCTCTCTATCCTTAATCTCTTTAAATTACTTACAACACAACCAAAGAAGTGACCTTGATCCCCTCAGTGGTTTCTGAGCTACATCAAGGTCACTTCTTTGGTTGTGTTGTAAGTGATTTAGGGTTGATTGATTAGTGAATTTCCTCAGTGGTTTCTGAGAAGACTAGATGTAGCTCTAGGTTTAGAGTGAACTAGTATAAACCTATGTGTGCATTCTCTCTATCCTTAATCTCTTTAAATTCAGTTTTGATATTTGCAAACTGGTATAAACAACCGATTGTTTCTGCGAAAAAACCAATTGTTTTTCCGGTGCTGTGCTTATTTGCTTTGTGTTTTGGAAAACTGATTTCCTTATCAACTGTTTCTCGAAGTAATTTCATTCTTGACTTAAAAGTTTGCGAAAATCCTATTTAAACCATTCACCCCCCCTTTAGTTTAAAGCCATACATTCTTACAGTTTGCAGCTTCGGAGGAGGAATCAAAAGCTCGTGAAGAAGATAGTGTTGACGAAGGTTTTTCTTATTCCATTTACTCAGAATATGGTGGTAGGCAAGAAGAGAGAAGAGGCGAGGAGATGACCGTTCAATTCCCGAAGGAAGGGGAAGAGTTTCCAAAAGATAACGCATGCAAGAGTGGAGGAATTAATTCTGGTCAGAAGAGTCAGAACGACAAGTTGAAAATGAGGAAAGAGAAAGCTTTAGTATTAGAAAAGGCGGTGACCTGTAAACCTAATAATTCTCTGGTAGGAATTAATTGCGGAACGACTAATGGTAAGGTATGAGCAGATGACCTAATTTGTAGTGGGCAGGATCAGACCCAAATGTATGCATAAAGTTGGGTGGGGGAAACCCTAATTTGTGAGCCCAATGCTGACATGGACTCGCAACTAGGGTTTGTCGGACAAGGAGGAGCGGCGAAGAGGATTGGAGGCGGTGGCAGAACCTACGACGGTGACGATGGAACTGACGTGGCCACTCCTGAGTCGTCGACAGTGGCTTGCGACGCTGGTATCGAGAGCCTAGACGTCGACGAAGTCGACGAGATTCTCCACGTGAAGACGGCGATGGCTATCGTCTCTGGTTTTGTGGGTGCCGACGTCGATTCTACCTTGAAGTCACCGGAGATGGACAGCGGGAGACAACGACTTTCGGTGGACGATGTCGTCGGAACAGGGAAGGCTTCTGGTGAAGGAGTGACTGGTACCAACGGAAGAGGGATTGCAGTGACCGGTGATGGCACAACTGTCCCCAGCGGCGACGCGCCTACAGCGACCGACGACGACGTGGGGGCGTCTGCAAGGGCAGGGTAACGTGCTACGACAGTTGATTCTGCTGTGCATGCTGGGACCAGTCCGAGGCGCGATTGCGGAGAGAAGGTGATTGGTGGCGATGTGGCGGCAGGGGCAATGCAAGCTGAGGGAGAAAAAGGTGGATTTGATGACGAAAATGATGGTTTTTTGGGGTGTGAAGCAAGTGGAGAAATAGTAAGCAAGGTGGAGAGGATGGGGTTAGAATGGAGTAAAGAAAATAATGGAGCTGCGAAGATGTCCACTCCTAAGGGCACGGTAAGGGAGACAAAATCATTTTTCGCAAGTCACCAGTGGGGAGGATGTTAACTAGCTTTGGTGGAAGGGTGGATGATTTGCCTAAATCAAGAGACGGGAGTTCACCGAGGTTTGAAAGGTTAGTTAAGTCAGACTTTCTAAAAGGCTTAAGATCGTAAATCATTATCTCAGACAGTGATGTAAGAAAATACAGTAGAATGCTTTGGTTAAAAGATGAGCAGGGCGAAGCTAGGAGAAGGTGGAAAGATGGTAATGAGATGGGTTTCACTATGTTAAGTGAAGAAGAGGTGGTATTAAATAGGCTCAGTAGTGTGGAGAATCCAGATTGCAGGAATTTGGAGATGGAGATTAGTGTTTATGATGATGAGTCTAATTAGTTTGAACATAAGGGGGTTAGGAGGAAATATTAAAAGAACATACGAAAGAGAATTGATTAGAAAAGTGGAGGTTGGAATTGTTTGTTTACAGGAAACAAAGTGCTCAATGTTCAGTAAGGAAAGTTGTTTTTATCTGTGGGGTTAAAATGAAGTTGACTGGGAGGAGAACGGGGTAGTAAATAACGCAGGTGGAATCGTTACAATGTGGAAAAGAAGTAGTTTTAATATGACAAGTTTTTTAAACAGAAAAGGTTTCTCTATCATCGAAGGAGTTTGGAAGGCAGGAGGCGAGATACATATTACGATAGCAAATGTGTACAGTTCTGGTACATTGAAAGAAAGGAAGGAGGTTTGGGAAGAGTTACGAAAAATCAGGGAGATCCGACAAAATAAGGTATGGTGGTGTTGTCGGGGATTTTAATTTAATCAAAAGGAAAGAGGAGAGAAAAAGTGTCATCTCATCATCAGATTATAGTAGAGAGATAAGGGGTTTTAATGATTTAATTGAATGGATATTTCAATGGTCGGTAGAAAGTTTACGTGGTACAAGCCAAATGGGACGGTCAAGAGCAAAATAGACATAATTCTTGTCTCTAGGGAATGGTTGGATGTTTGGCCAAATAGTAAACCACTTGCTCTCAGCAGAAAGGTCTCTGATCATGGCGCGTTAGTCCTAAAAGTTTCATTGATGGATTGGAGGCCTAAACCTTTCAGAAGTCTGGATGTTTGGCAAAAGGATAACAGGTTTTTGGATTTTGTTCGTAGTAAATGACAGACCTATGAGGTGTTCGGTGGAGGGATGGTTGTTCTAAAAGAAAAATTGAAAAAGCTAAAGATTGATTTGAAAAAGTGGAATAGAGAGGTATTCGGGAATGTCAACCAGGAAAGGGAATCTATATAAAAGAAAATTGAAGAGTTGGACGCAAAAGACGATGAAAGTGAGTTAGATGAGTTGGGGAGGGAAGAGAGGATACTTTTGTTGGCGGAACAAAGTTGGAACCTATTTAGACAAGAAGCAGTCATGCACCAAAAGCTAGATTTGATGGAGAGTCAGAACCCCTGGTTAGGTTGGATTCAATATTATATCTAATGAAGACAATGAAGCGTTGGTAGGAGCAATCTCCGAAGAGGAAGTCAAGAATGTTGTCTGGAGCTGTGATAGTTCAGAGAGTCCTGGTCCATATGGTTTTAATTTTAGCTTCATTAAATTTTGTTGGGATTGTCTTAAGGAGGATGTGGTGTCGGCGATTAATAACTTTATGGTCAACGGAAGGTGGCCCAGGGGGACTAACGCATCGTTTATCTGTTTGATACCTAAGAATGATAATCTGCAGCAACTTAGCGATTATAAACCTATCTCATTGGTAGGGTGTGTGTATAAGATTTTTTCGAAGATTTTGTCAATCAGATTGAAAAAAGTGATTAGTAAAGTAATAGATATCAGGCAATCCGCTTTTCTTGAAGGAAGGGGGATTTTGGATAACATTCTGGTTGCCAATGAAACCATAGAAGAGATGAAGAGGAAGAAAAAAAGTTGCGTGTGTTTCAAGGTCGATTATGAGAAGGCGTACGACTGCTTGAGGTGAGATTTCATCTATTATATGTTAGGCAGTCTTGGCTTCTGTGAAAAGTGGAAATTCTGGATAAAGGCTTGCTTGGAATCAACTTTGATATCAGTTCTAGTTAATGGGAGTCCTACTAAGGAATTCATTCCGAAAAAGGGGCTGAGACAAAGCGACCCTTTAGCTCCGTTTTTGTTCCTAATAGTGGTTGAAGGTCTTGCAGGGGTGTTTAGGACTGCAGTTGAGAAAGAATTGATCGAAGGCTTGGAGATAGGAAAAAATTCCGTTAAGGTAAATATGCTACAATACGCTGATGATACTTTGTTTTTCTATAAGGAAAATATCAAAAGTGTGTTTAACATTAAGGTCATGTTGAGTTGTTTTGAATTGGCTTCTGGCCTCAAGGTGAATTTTCTCAAGAGTAGGATTGGCGGGGTTGGGGTGAAAGGGACGAAAATTCTGAGTTTCGTGTCTGTAATAAATTGTGAAATTATGAGAACTCCTTTTAAGTATTTGGGGTTGCCTATAGGGGGATGCCATAAGAGGGGTAAATTTTGGGATGAGGTGGTCAACAGAGTAAAAAGCAAACTAGGTAGATGGAAGGGTTGATACATTTCGATGGCAGAGAGAATTGTTTTGATTAAGTCTGTTTTATCGTCTATACCTTTGTTCTACCTTTCTCTTTTCAAGATTCCATCTAAGGTGTTAATGAAGATTTTGAGTTTACAGAGGAATTTTATGTGGGGTTGGAGGGCAGATGGGAGGAATATTGCTTGGGTTGCTTGGGATAAGGTCTGTAATTCCAAGGATGCAAGTGGGCTAGGCATTATTAACATTAGAAGTTTTAATCTTGCTTTATTGGGAAAATGGATTTGGCGTCTGAACTCGGATAAGGGAGGGTTGTGGAGGGAAGTAATAGAATCAAAGTACGGTGGATGGAGAGGCCTGAAGGAACTTCAGAATGATAACAACAAAGTTTCTTTATGGTGTTCAGAGGAATGGGGAAGGAAGTTTGAAGATCGTGTTAATTGGGAGGTTGGAAATGGGAAAGACATGTTGTTTTGGTCAGATAATTGGGTAACATCTAGAGATTTGAGAAGTAGATTCCCAAGGTTATTCTCTTTATCCGTTCTTAAGGAAGCAAACATATGTGAATGTGGATCAAGGATTAACAAAATTTGGGAGTGGAATTTAAGATGGAGAAGGAGTTTGCTCGCTTGAGAGGAGGATCAAGAAAGACAACTCTTAGAGACGATTTCTAATAGGAGGATAGAGTCGGATAAATGGGTTTGGAAGGATAAAGAGACAACATGATTTTCAGTCAAGTCTGCTTACGATTTATTAATGGGAGAAGGAAGAGAGGAAAATTTGAGATTTTACAATTCTTTCTGGCGGATTAAAGCGTTGCCTTCAGCTCATGTTACAACTTGGAGGGTGATTGAAAACAGGGTAGCCACAAAGGTATATCTGGAGAGACGAGGGATTAAGATTGAGAATAATATTTGCAGCTTATGCGGGCTATCAGAGGAGTCAACAAATCATCTTTTCTTCGGGTGTAGGGTTGTTTAGAGAGTTTGGAACCTATGTTATGACTGGTTAGGATTGAATTCAGTTGATCTTAATTGTTCCCAGGTCATTGTGAACATTTCAAGTTTTTGGATTCACCTAATTTAGTTAATCTTATTATGGGTAATATTTGGATAACTTTGGTCAACGAGATTTGGAGACACAAAAAAAAATAATTGTTTATTTAAAAGAGGAGTGGTTGATCATACCGAAGTATTTTCTCTGGCACAGGTCAAAGTTTGGTCCTGGATCAATTCTAAGATACCATCAGTGAGTTTCTCGTTCTCTGAATAGTGTCTGGAACCCCTGGTATGTATGTACTCAATTTAATAATGGTACAATATATTTTGTTTTTTGTTCAGTTTTAGTGTTGAGAAAGGAAGTAGAGGATTAATCTGTGGATTTAGATAAGAAGGGGGAAATAAATTTTTATCTTTTGTTCTCTGTATGAGGGTTGGATCACTCCTTAAGTGGATCGATTTATCTTAATTGCTTATTGCCGATAAAAAAAAAGGTACATAATAGAAATTAGGAATTTTAAAGGTGAAAAATTTGAATATCTTTTAAAGAATATGATATTCATGTAGTATGGGATGGAGGTAAAACTGATGCATAAAATTCAATTCTTAGGGCCATGTTTTGTGCAACTGTTGTAAGATTAAGTTTTAATTCACCTCGGAATAGATGACAGATGACTAGATCATTAGTGCAATTGGGTTACTCTAATTTTCCTTTTAGTTTGATTGATGAATGCTTAAGTGTAAGCAAGTTTTCAAAAGAACTTCTCTTTATCCGTTCTTTTTCTCTCGGTGAAGACTTGATTAATGGTTCAACAATTACTAGTAGATCCAAATTTGATTAAGAGTTTCATTGAGAATCTTATTTGACTGCACTGACGTCTTTCATCCAATCATCGAATAACTCACGAATGACTACTGTTTGTACATATAAATTTTTTTAGCACTGTTTATACTAACTAATTTAAATAATTTAAGCATCTTTTGCACTGACTAATTATAATAATGTAATCCTTAGGTACAACTTCTAAGGGATAAGACAATTTCAATTTTTTTAAACAAAGGCTTTGCGAACATCACGGGAAGATCAATTATCATAGTCTTTTATAGACGTTTGGAAGTGAGAGTAGTTAGTTTGACTGGAAATTGAACACATTTGATTAAAAGGTCTCGTGTTGGAAATATACATCCTTTAGTCTTCATTAATATTCCCATGGAATTCTCTCAATTGGTTGTTTTGAAAAGAAAGTTGGGATATGTGGTTACGGAAAAATAATCTTAAGCATATGTACCCTAAGCTTTTTTTTCAATATCACTAGATAAGGGTGGAAAGGTGGGAGAGTTAGAAGTATGGATAGATACCTAATGACAATGGAGATTAAGTTGGAGAAGGAATAGGTTTGGAAGCATGCATAAGAAGAAGAAATGTTAATGGTATTATCTAATGTATATCTAAACAGGGAGGCTAAAGACTTAAAGGTTTGGGAATGTGATGATTCAGGTTCTTTTATCGTTAAATCAACTTACATTACAAGAAAATCATGAAATAAAAACCAATTTTAGAGACCAAGAATAATTAGTTGCTATAGTGACTAAATTAGAAACCATTTTACAGACTAAAAAAAATTTTGGTTTCTAAATTAGTTTATATTATTGTTAAATAGTTTCTAAATTGGTATTTGGTAGTTAAAATCTTGGTATCTAATTAGATACCAATTTAGAAACTATTTAACAATAATAGAAACTAATTTAGAAACCATTTTTTTTTTAGTTTCTAAAATGGTTTCTAGTCTAGTCACTATAGCAACTAATTATTTTTTGTTTCTAAAATTGGTTTCTATTTCATGATTTTCTTGTAGTGTTATGAATGCTTATTTAATTATGATAGACGTCAAAATAATTTTATTTATAAATGCTTATGGCCAGTTAAGCGATGCCTAATGTTTTAACCCATGTTTAAAGGATTTTGTTGGATAAAATTCCAACAAGATTGAACTTAATTAGGTGAGGATTAAATGTTAGAATGCCTACTTTCTCTCTTTTTCATTTAGGGGTAGAATCAACCCAAGATTTGTTTGTGGAATGCAAGATAGCATATCAGGTGTGGAATTCTCGTTATAAGTGGACAGACATCTTGTTTGTTTAACATAAGGATTTGAAGTATCATTTTGAGAATTTTCATTTGGCTCATGTTAGCATAAAACAAAATCTACTATGGAAAGGTCTTTGGCTGGCAGTAATGTGAAGTGTATGGGATCATATAAATAAATTCATTTTCAAACAAGGTAAAGTTGATATGGAAGAAATTTTTCATATGACACAACTCAAAACTTGGTTATGGATGAAGTATAAGGTGCATGCTTTTAATTTCTCTTATTATGATTGGTATTTGAATAATCTTCTATGTATTAAGAGTTGCATATGACACAGATATAGAACTAAACTTTTTGTGTATAAGGCTGGGAAGGATTGTGTAGTATTGTTGAGCAGGGGATTATGAAAAATCCACCTATGTAGAGTTGTGGATGTTTTGTTATGATGGTAAACTTTGTTATTTGTGAATTTTATTGTTCATTGTGACTGGGTCGGAAAGATTATGGTTTGATGTGGGCTGGTGGAAATCAGTGTTGAATTTTTCTACATGATATTAATTGGAAGAATGACAACTGAATGGAATATTTTGTGTAAAGGCAACAACTAGTCTTTCAATTGATTTACAATCATGATTATACTGATGCATCACAAAAGGTTGGAAAGGTATATGTTTAGTGCATGTGTAGATGTATTCTCACAACAAAGAACAAATGTGTTGGTGATGGAAAATCACAAGGAAATGCAGTACTTGAAGGGAAGAAAACATTGGTGCAAAAAACATTGGCAACAATGAAGTGCAAAGCAATCCAAAAAGTGAATGATGGAGGCTACAATATGGCGCAACTTGGAAGATTACTATCTTGTGCAATGGATCATAGAACTATGCTAAGCATGCATATTTGGTTTCCACGCTACTGCAATCAGTACACCATTAAACTTTTAAAAGATTGATTACTGAGAAGTGGGGAAACACCAAAAATGACATGTAGCAGTAAGCATGAATGGAAGAGAGCATGGTAGGTTAAAGTTTGGGAACAATAAACAAAAATGCCATTTGAGAGAGATGCATAAGATTATACAACTTATATTAGCAGAGTGAATGGCAAAGCTAATGTATTTGTCATTTGTTTTTTGTTTGACTCTCATAGAGCAAAAATTAAGTAGACAATTGGCTCTCATAAAATGTGTTTGCTCCTATGAAACGTGATCCCAAAAGCGATTTCTTCCTTCCTCTGAAATCTCTTTTATAACCCTCTTTTCCTTCCACAAAATCAGATTAAAAATCTACCTTATGATATTGTTTGACAATTATCAAATGTTTCATTTTCTGTTTCAAATTATTATTAAACATATATCTTCATTCCAAATAGTCTCAAATTTTATTCTTGCTTCACTTCCAGATATATTGTTTCCAATTTTCTTCAGATTTGTGCATTGATTGTAATTGATTCCAACATTGTTGTGAGAGATATTGTAGAAGATTTTCTTGAATAATATCTTCAAAGTATATTTGCTCTATTTTTTAATGATTTTGTAGAGGGATTTTAATTGCACGATTTTTAGAGAATATCTCGACAAAAATTTACAACAATAACAAAAATAATAATTAAGGCCCAAATAAACCCAATTAGAAGAATATTAATTAAAACAATGGATTTATTTATTATTGCATTCCAATAATTTATTATTAAAGTTAATAAGTGTGAATAAAACTATGTTCATCATCTACCTTCCCCATTTACTCGGTATTATCATCAATGTTATCCCAGTTACTAATCTCTATTATGATTTTTTGTTTCTTTGTTTGCATATCTCCAAAAATCCTCCTATTCAGGGTTTTCGTTATCCTATCAGATTTTTCAGATTATCTTTTTAAATTTCCATACAACTTCTTGTTTTAGTGTTATTAGACTAGAGTTTCTTAACTTCTTTCTAAAAACCTTTATATATGTGTCTGCCATATATCTCTAAAAGGTTTTTATCCGTAGTTTATATTATTATCCTTCTTTACTAATGTGCAATGGTTTGATATGCTTTTTTCTACACATATTGTTTACACCCCAACTAATGGTTCAACCATTTTTGAGAGATTAATAATCTACCGATCCTACTTTTTTATGTTCCATCTACCTTATTCGATGTAAAATTTCCTCCCACTATAGGTATATCTAAAACTTCTATGTTTTCTATGAATAGATTAAAACCATTCATCTTTTTCTTATTGTTGGTTGTTGTATTCCTACCATTTCATTCCTTTACTTTCCTAACCGCTTTGAAATCCCCAAACAATTTTTGCATGTTTCAATATGTTTTATCAAGTAAATTTGCTTCTAATTTTTTTTTTTCAAATCACATGACAAATATATATTCCAAATAACTACCTTAACATGATCATTTATGCATCTACCTATTATTATTATTATGAAATATACTTCTAATTTCTTTTTCTCATGTCAAATGTTTTTTTTTTTGTCATACACTAGGATTCCTCCAACCCGTTGCTTTGCATTACTATCCATTCTATCTCATCCCTCCCCCCTCCCAATTTTATAACATGTCTCACTATTCATCACTACCTTTTTTTTATTTAGTATCATTATGTCTTTTTAAATTATATCCTAATGTATTCTACCTTTCCTAGCCATCTAATCCCCTAATATTCATAGTAACTATTTTCATTTAGACCCTTTTGTCCCCTTCTTGCTTCATTTGTTTTACCTTGTAATCTCTCTCTTCCATCTTTTTAGTATGGTTATTATTATTGCTTAATCCTTATTAAAAGTAAACCCTAGTTCTTTTCCTTATTCCAAAGTCTATATTGCTTCATTGTAACCACTATTCATCAAGAATCGTCTAATGCAATTATCAATCCCACTATTTGAAATAAAATTATTGAGGAGATGAATTGTTAACATTTGAGCATGTCTTTATTGTATTTTGTTGTTGTTTGTTTCCTGTGATTTGAAGCTCCATGATTCATTTTGTTTTTATTGATCAAGATCATCTAGCTCCCTCTAGATTTTGATATTTGCTTTCACTCTCCTTTTTTATCTTCCAACATTTTCCCTATGTCTGCAATTCCCCCTTTTTAATCTTTTTTTTATTTTGTATATTTGTAGTTCCCTTTGTCTTTGTCACTTTCGTTGATACCTGAGTGTCTTAGCTCTTTTGTCTCTTTTTGGTTTCTTTGCTGCACAAATTATTTTTCTCTAATGTTTCGCTTTCATTTTCCTTATTTTGGCTTTAATCTATTTTGGGCCTGAATTTTCTTTCACTATGTTGGTCTCCCTATGGTTTATGTAATAGGCTTTGTTGTCAACCCAATTTTCTTACACATCTACTTCACTCAGAGTCTTTGGAATTATTTGTAGTGACTTATCTACCCTATCTATCGTTTTAGGCTTTTCCTTTTTGGTAATTTAGGTTCCTCATTTCTTTGTATCATCTCCTAAGCATTATATTTTTCCCCTCTTTCGTGTATATGTCGGTCGTTTGATCCCTTCTACAATGGTTCTAAATTTTCTTTTGTCTCCTTCGTTGTGTTCTCTAATAAGGTTTTCTCTGGCAGGATTATCCAATGAATCATTTGGTTGTTCAACTCTGTCAACTTAATCTTGTAGCTTGTGGGTTACATAATTAGAGCATTCGTTACTTGACAATGCAATCTTCGATATTCCCATTGATGACTCTTTATCTTCCTAGTTTCTCCCTCATTCTTCACGCCTACATTTATGTCTTCTTTTTGTTGATGTCTTTCTCTAACGTTATTTAATAAATCCCCCTGATGATTTTAGTGTTCATTTTCATTTTTGTCCCATTTTCGATTGGTAAACGTATTCTCACTCTAACAAATTCCAACGAATCCCACATCTTGGTATCTCATCAATTATTATCAGTGTTTCCACTACTATCAATTTACTAAAACATTCCTTGTTCCATAACGACAGTGGTAACTCCTTTACATCTAACCCACACAATTTTGTTTCCTTTCATTTATGCTTTTGTCTAGAGAATAATTGATTCACACATTGTTGAGAACCATTCTTCATTCTCCAATATTGCTTTCCTGGTGTCCATGCCTTCTTTCCCTATTAATAAAACGTGATTGTCCCTACAGTATCTTACCTTAGTGTATCTCTTGTCTGTTAGAATTAGGTTATCTTTTGTTGTTCCAAATCCTTTCTTGTGTGCTTTTTGCCTACATAATCTCCCTTATCCATGTTTTTGGTTTAACTTTTATCTACATTCTCATCCACCTTTCTTCATTCACTTTCTCTTTCAAACCTCCTTTCCTAATTTCTGCATAATTTTGTTGGTATTTTTCTCCTCCATACTACTTTGTTTCTACCTACCCTTCTTGATGCATTCTTCATCTCAATGTCCTCTTTACCCTTTTCTTCACATCTTCTTTTAGTATGTTTACATGTAATTTCATATTTTCTATCTAGGGATGACAATATGAGCTGGTCCGCCTTGCATAGGCCTATCCCGCATAAGAGGTAACCCGTGGGCCTGCCCACATAAGAAAAGTATTTTTTTTCAAAAATTAAAATTTCATTAATTAGAAAAATACTTAGTCCTATCACTAAAAAAATAAAATTTCATTAATTATAAAAATACTTAGTCCTATCACTAAAAAATTAAAATTTCATTTATTAGAAAAATGCTTAGTGCTATCACTAAAAAAATAAAATGTTATCCGTGTTTCAATTCATTCGATTAAGATAAAAATATAAATTCAAGTATGAGGGTTGTTAGAAAGCTTGAATAAAAATAATTAAAGTTTTGCTTTGCATTTTCCTATATATGTATGTAAATGTATAAGAGTATCTTATCAAAGTTTTTCTACAAAATATTTTAATGAAGATGACTAATTTTTTAACTATCCTATTGAAGTATCTTTTTTATATTATTTTTTATTAACAAATTTTAAATATAAAACTTTACTTAAAAATTAAATCTACTGTCACTCTTAATACTAACTCGTTTAGATGATTAAAATAAAACATTTATTTTTTAGTACATTAAAATAAAGATCACACTGCAACATCAATGAATGAATGGAGGTTGATTTTTTTTAAATAAAATAATTATTATTTTTATTTATGCGGACAAGATTAGTGAGTCTGTCCCACACTTTTTAGTAGTGGGATGACTCTCATGGTCTACCCCGCATTTCCATCCCTATTCCTATCCAAATGTTATCCAACCTCGTTTTTTGTCAAAAAAAAATGAATAAAATATATGAATAAGGAGAAGTTGAGGGTACTATAATCCTTATAAAAGAAATAAATAGTGTATCTAAAACTCTTTCACAACAAAAAATATTTAATTTTAACAGAAGATCTATTATCAAGGGTTATTATAACGTCTGTTAACACACATGTTTCTTGGGGTGTGTTAAACCCTCCTTGACAACTTTAAGTGATTTACAAAAGTTCCCAACAAAATTCATTGACCACTTCAACTTTTTTTACATATTTATTTTCTAAGGCAACTTTTAATAGTTTTTGAGACAAAGCCCAAATTAGTTCTAATTAATTATGAACACACATATAACCATAAAAATCACTTTTCTCATCTTCATTTCTTAATCTTCTTATTTCATCTTCGATCATTTCATTTTCCTATCTTCTTATTTCATCTTTCAAATTTGGTATCTAGCATGTATTTTCCTACTTAATTCCCTCATTTATCATACTCTTCTTCTTTGTCTAACTGTTTTTTTTTTTTCGACTGTGCGTTTTTCTTTCGACGATCTGTTTTCCTTCCGCCCAAACGTTTCATCAGTTCAAATCCATCTATTGAAATACTCTCCCCGGTTCCTTTCATAATAATCTTTATTTTTCTAATTTTTATTCTTTAGTTTTTCTCTTATTTTCAAACTTACGTCATATATGAATGTTTAACCAGAAATAAATAAGTTTGTGTGGAAGCAGAGAATTCGAATTTTATTAATTGTTATTATTATTACTACATGCGACTATGAAGGGAATGGAAGGGTTTTGATGGTGGTGGTAAAATGAGAGTGGTGGGGAACCACGTAAAGCATATGGAAGGGTATTTTATATTAGTAATAACAATTTCAAGTATTTAATTTTGTTCAAAGTTCTACTAAATCTAAGTATTTTTTCTTCACGCTATAATAATCTAAAATTTTCTAAAATAAATTTACTTGTTTGTATATTTACATATATTAAAGGAGTTAAAGTCATTAAGAGTGGGAGTGAGAATGATGTGTACATTCATTCACGAAGATAAAATTTATTGTTTCAGTCTTTAAAAATAATTTTTGGGAGACTAAACCTATACTGATTTTATTAAATAAAAGGATTAAATTATTAAAGAGGAACTAAAACTAAAAAGTATAATATTTTTTAGTGAATAAAAACAATTTTTACAAGTGAATAAAACATATTTTAAAACCACTAAATGTGATGTTAGATTTTCGTACCTTTTTAGTGCAGTTTTTTGTTGCATTATTAATAAATTAAAAGCAATACAGATAAATATTTTATAATAATTACTAATTTTAGCATATTATAATTAGATTATGGTATAAAAATATTTGCACCTCAAGTAAAATAAAATATCTTAACAAATAATTGTTTCATTATATAAATAAGATTTTATTACAATCTAGTGCCCTACTATAATTTAGCCCTAAAGCAATTTGCACCACTGATTTAATTGTTTTTTGTTTTTATGAGATGTTGCAGATGGAGAGTACTAAACTCTTACACAGTAGTTAAAGTTAAAAAAAAAAAAAATCATTTCCAAACTTTTTGTATGAAATCCATCTTTCATGTTCTTTAAAAAACATACATATTAATTACCTTGTGCTTGTTCAGATATTTTAAATCATATTCCTTTCTCCAATCTTGTTTTCTGTCAAAATATGTAATGTGATATCTCTCCTATTGTGAAAAGAGGGAAAAGCAAAATGGTAACACACTAAACACCTTAATGAACTTACAAATACTAAACCATTCCTAAGTTCTTTATTCTGACACTTGAGTTGTTACTATGCCCTTTCTTCCACTTTCCAGTCTCTAATCAACTGGAGAAATATTTTGTGAACACTACAAATCTCATCTACACCAAGAGAAAGATGAAATAGAAGAGAGAGAAGTGATAAATGTAACTGATGGTAGAAAACAATAGAGATAAAGTTAAATAGCTGTTTACAATATTAAGTTGTCCACATATGGATGTTGAATCAACTAATCAATTGGAACGCATATGGTTTGACACATTGCTTCTCTTCTCCTTTCTTTCTTGTGCAAGCACATCAATAAAATCTGAAATTTCAGCTCTATACAAAAAGTACTTTGTAGCAAACATGAAGCAGATGAAACTCAGAAAGTTTAGAAAAAGAACTCTTAATATTCAAAATTTTCACCTTTAAAATTCCTAATTTCTATTAGGTACCTTAATACCTTCGTTGAAGGTAAAAGGAAAAACTGTCGAGTTCACTTAAAGTTTAGAGTATAACTTTTGGACAATTTCAACTTCACACTTACAAATAATAAGAAAAGCTAAAGAAGAAGGTTTCTCCAGCCTGTGGACAAAGATGAGTGCAATCTCGTTGTGCATGGCTGATTTCAAACGTGTAAAGGAAGAAAGATCGTTAGAAAGCATTGAAAAAGAAAAGAGAGAGGAGAACATGTGTTGAGTTTGGAGTTAGAAAATGGATGAAACCATCTCTCTTTGATCTTCACCTCTCAAGAAAGTTCTTGCCTCCAAAACTTGTCAACTTTCTGATATCTTCTTCTACTCAGTGATGAGTTATCGTTGGAATGAGAAGAGAGAGAAAAGAAGACTCTCACCCAAACTATTTAAAAAAGTATAAATAAGTATCTATTAATTATTTACCAATTATTGTTATAACATATGTAATTAAAGATAAACATTTAATTCAATAAACTCAATCATCTGTAAAATTATATTTTATAAGTACTGTAAAGTTATTACTAGATTCATTTGATTTAAAAAAAGAAATATAATTATAAAATCAAAAGAAATAATTGTTACTTTTAAATTTTTTTTTTTGAAATATATTGCACCTGTTTGCGCTATTTTACAAACAAAATAAATTATTCTTTTACAATAACTCTCTTTCCTTCTATTTTTAAATTATCTACTAATTCTGATGATAATAATAACATACAAATTATTTTTTCAATCTTACATTTGTTATTTTTACAATAATAATAATAATTATATATTTTTCAAATGTTATATTATCATTATATATATATATAATATTAAATAATTATGTTAAATTAAATAGATAAAATAAAAAAAATTAAATGAATTCAGGATATTATATTAATATTCATCAGTGAAATAGTTATCGTTTTATAATTTATTTTATATATCTTTATTTTTTTACTCATTTAAACTGTTTCCCGTATATAATTTGTTATGCAAATCCAAAATTTATGACTTGTAATTTTAATTTAATTTGTGAAAGAATCTTAAGAACACATCCTAAAAAGACATTGAGCATATATCAGTATTAAAAGTACAAAGATGTTACTAATTTTTATTAGTTTCCTATTAAATGACTCATTTATTAATGTTTTCAAATTTAATAAAAACATGTATTATATATATATGCACAAATATTCCAAAATATATTAATAGCTATCAATTGATATATTAAAATGGCATATACTATATTTGTCTTTGTTTGGAAGAGAAATAGAGACTCGTGATAAGATTTATGCATAATAAAATTGTCAGTGTTTTTGAAGCTATTCAATCCAAGTGGCGAATATAATTATAAAATATTTATTTTTTACTTTACATTAAAAATAGTTTTTGAATGACTTAACTCTTCTCCTAAGGTTTTGATTCGATTTTCCAACCAATTATTTAACCCTTTCAACCAGTTGTTTAATAGGGCCAGCTTGTTAGTTTCTTCATGAGTTTATTTGAAAGCATTAAGAAGTTGACTATAATTCTCAAAATTAACTCAAGTACTTGGACTTACACTGCTTGATTTTGATTCTTCATTTGCCATTAGAAAAGGTTGGCTTCCTCGTCGTCCTTTGATGAAAAACTTGAAAATGAATAATCATTGTATGCTCTTCTTGCTTTGCCTTTTTTCTCATACTTCTTGTTAGCCCCTTTCTCTTTTTCACATATTTCCTTCATTCTCTTAGTCATTCACTGATTCATCTCAAACTCATGCTCCCTTAGCTTTCCAAACAAAGATGCAATGGTCAATGTAGTTAAATCCTTTGATTCTGAAATGGCAGTGATCATTGGCTGCCAAGATCTGTCCAAGCATTTCAGGATCTTGATGTTCAGCTACTATCTTTCAAAGACTTTTCCAAGACCAATGAGGTGATTTACTATGTGAGTAAACCTCTTTCGGCGCACATCAGAGACGATTTCCCCTTTTAGCATCCTAAGCATTTCGTACTCTTGGATCAAGGTTATGTGAGTTTATTTTAGGATTGTTCATTTAGGTGACTTTAGATTTATGATTGAGATTTTTAGGCAATTAAGAGTTACCTAAGGAAAAACCCCACTGAACATTAAATTAACCAAGTGGTTAAGTAGATGTGAAGGTTCATTTCACAAAGACAAAATGAAAAAGACAATTATAATGTGAAGATGATGACAAAAATATGGTGCAGAATTTAAACATGGAAAGTAATAGTAGAAGCAATGATCGAATAAACAAAAGGAAACCAAAAGAAGAACATATTTAGGAATTGAATGGAATGACAATGGAAGGAAAAGATGAAGGAAAAGGAAGCTTATGAGAAATGGAGTTTGAGATGATGAGCACGCCACTTGGATGATGAAAATACTCCAAGATAAGTGTTTGAAGCCGCCACTTGAGAGCTTTCAAATTCTCACAAGATAAGATTAAAGACTAAGAGGAACAAGCCTCACTAGCATCTCACACAAAATGTGCAGAGTAAATTTTCTCTATTTCATTCAACTTGTAAAATACACTAGGTAGGCCTCCTCTTTATAGGGGAAGGAGCCTTGGAGAACAAGCTAAATGGGTAGGATGGGAAAAGGGAAAAAATGGGCAGCCTTAGGGTTTTACTAAGTCAAACTCGCATCTTAGACTTGTCCTTCTAGAAACTAGGTCAAAATGCCTTCCAAAAGTGCTAGGAACAAGCTAAAATGCTACCTACACCCCTAAAGGCACCTTATTCTAGCCTATCATTGTTATTTGGACCCCTAAAGTGAACCCAATTTATTTATAAACATATTCTATTTTTTAAGAAGACCAAAAGGAAGAACTTCTGATATTCGGGTTTATAACTTCTTCTTCTTTTGTTAAATCTTTCTCGAGGCTTGGTGGGGCCTAACCGCGTCCTCGAATTTAGAACTTCTGCAAATAGTATAGTGAGTTTGTTCACATGATTTGTATATGGCAGGTGTGAAGCAAACTTTTGGTCATTAAGCTTTATGTGACACTTTAGGTGTTGATTTATTCTAAGAGGAGCAAGCCTCACTAGAATCTCACGCAAAATGTGCAGAGTAAATCTTCTTCTATTAATTTCAACTTATGTTCTCTAAGTGTTGATTTTAGAGTTGTTCATTTAGGTGACACTTTAGTTTTAGAATTGAGATTTTAAGACAAATATGAGTGAAAATCTAAGGAAAATCCCCACTGGACATTCACTTAACCAAGTGGTTAAATAGATGTGAATGTTCATTTCACAAAGGCAAAAGGAAAAAGACAATTATTATGTGAAGATGATGACAAGAATATGGTGCGAAATTTAAGCATGGAAAGTAATGACAAAGACAATAACTGAATGAACAAAAGGAAACCAAAAGAAGAACATATTTATGAATTGAATGGAATGACAATGGAAGGAAAAGGAAGCTTATGGGAAATGGAGTTTGAGATGATGAGAACGCCACTTGGATGATGAAAATACTCCAAGATAAGTGTTGGAAGCCGCCACTTGAGAGCTCTCAAATTCTCACAAGATAAGATTAAAGACTAAGAGGAACAAGCCTCACTGGCATCTCACACAAAATGTGCAGAGTAACTTTTCTTCTATTTCATTCAACTTGTAAATACAATGAGGGAGGCCTCCTATTATAAGAAGATGAGCCTTAGAAAACAAAGAATGGGGGTAGAAGGGGAAAGGGAAAAGTGGTGCGGCTTTAGGGTTGGACTTTGGTCAATGTCGCACCAATCATAGCATTCTAGAAGATAGGGTTTCCTTCCTACCCTAATGGACTTCTCATAGGCCCATTATTATAACTTCACCTCATATTTATGCTATATGGACCTACTCTTGCTTATTCTACTATTTGGACCCCTCAAGTGAGCCCAACTTATTTACAACATATAACATTAAGAAGACCAGCAAGAAGAATTTTAGGTGCTCTGGTCCTTGTCCAATTCTTCCTCTAGTGAGATCTCTACTTTGAGATGACTTCTCATTGTATAAATTAGCATCCTTGGCTATCCCCTTGTTGGCTTGGTTTGCATAATGCCCCCCAGGTTGGATAGAATTTGACCACGAATTTAGAACTCCTGCAGATAACATAGTCAACTTGTTCACATATAAAATAGTGCAAGGAGTGAGATATGAACTTGACTTATATTCTTTAAGCTTGGGGAGTTCAAAAGATGGGGTTCTATATACAAACCATGTTTGGAAAGATTGTGTGGGAATGACAAATCGTTTTGAAGAAAATCCTCTTAGAAGGTGGAAACCTTGAGGATGTGTTTGAAAATCATTCCTAACATTCCTTAACAAAGATGGTGTGTAGGTAGAAACCTTTGGTAATGAAAAAGATAAGGAAGAAGGATACCTTGGAGGTGTAATTTGTAGCATGGTACGAGTATACATGAATGATTTAGGTGTGAAAGATAATACTTTGTGACTCGGTTTATCATTTCTTTCTTTCTCTTTTTCATTTTCTCTTTTTGTTTTCATTTTTATTTGGTCCTCGTGAACCTCTTTGGGAGAGAGGGGTTTTAAGGTAACCTTGTGCCCTTGGAAGGTAAAATTCATTTTGTTGGTTAGGCCATCATGTAGAACTTGTCTATCATATTGCCAAGGCCTTCCCAATAGAATATGGGTTGCTTCCATTGGCACAACATTACATAAAACCTCATATTTATACTTTCCTATAGCAAAAGTTATGAGGACTTGTTTATTAACCATGATTTCGCCTTCGGCACTAAGCCATTATAATTTATAGGGCTTTGTATGAGAGAGTGGGTAAGCCAAGTTTCTCCACAACTCTTGTTCTTGCCACAATAGCACAACTACCCCCATCTATTATCATGGAACATAACTTGTTGGTGATAAGGTAGCGGGTGTGGAAAATATTTTCTCTTTGGGTGTCATCCACAGGTTTTGGAATGGTCCCAAGCATTCGCCTTATTACCAATAAGTCACTTTCACAGGGTATCTCATATTCATTATCACTAGGGGTGTTTGAAGGGGAAGGGGAGTTAGACCTAGAAGATTGGTCATTCTGTTCACTTACTACTTGCCCCCCCCCCCAACCATCATGGTTCACTTTGTTGGACAATCGATCGCTATGTGCCCAAAACCTAAACATTTAAAACACTTTTTACTTGAGGTTTTGGTAGGAGATTTAGGGGTGAGGGTTTAGAATCCCTCGGTTTGTAAGTGGACTCCTTTACGAAATTGGAGGGAAAAGTTGAAAACTTGTGTTTGTTTGTCCAAGATGAGTAAAAGCCATCATTATGAGAATTTTTTAAAGAGTTTTTCTTTGAAAATTTGGGATTCTACCTTGATGGCAAGGTGAACCAATTTTTCTAAAGAGGAGTACTCATAGAGTTCTACCACATCTTGGATGTCTCTTCTTAAGCCACTTACAAAGCGAGCCATTTTGGACTCCTCACTTTCATGCATGTCTATTTTAGTTAATATGGTTTCAAGATCTTTAAAATAAGCATCCACACTTTGTGTTCCTTGTTAAAGCCTTTGGAGCTTCAACAAGAGCTCTTTCCTGTAGTGTGGAGGCACAAATCTAGCGCACATGCATAACTTGAAATCCTTCCAAGAGACCACGGTTGGCCTCTTGTTTAGTCCAATGTCCATTACAGTTTTGTTTCACCATTACACGGCATAATCCAAAAATTCTAAGGAGGCTAACTTAACTTTTTGGTCATCTTGGACCTCATGTACATTAAAGATTGTTCTACTTTAGCCTCCCATCCTAGGTAAATATTGGGGTCACCTTCTAGCCTTTGGAGTCTCTTCTCCATTTGCCTCATCTCTTCATCCTTTTATGCTATAAATCTTTTTGTCGTCGCCAATTCACCCATAAGGAATGCCTTTTGGGGAGATTGGGGTTTAGAAGATTCTCCACTTGAAATATGAGCCATAAAAAAACAAAACACAAATGACAAACAATTAGAGAAAAAGAAGTTAGGAAGAACAAATTTAAGGTTGCGCCACTTGTATCAAGATCACTCAAAGCACTTAAAGGAAAAAAATATTCTTCCCTTAGCCAAGGTCTTTCTTGTGGATGAAAAACTCTCAAATGAAAAAGGTCAAAGCCTTCAACACTTACTCAAAGTAAAATTACCACAAAGCTTGAGGAAAAGAAATAAAAGACAAACAAGAAGAGCTTAAACAAGAAAAGCTAAACCAAATTGGAAAAAGGGAACATGACAAAACTTGAAAAGGAAGACAAACAAGAAAAGGCACACAAAAAGACTCTAAGATATGTACTAAACTTTTAACAATGAAACTTTTTGTTTTTAGAAATTGTTAAAGCAAAAGGATAAAAGATTCCACAAGGTTGAAAACAATTTGCCAATCAAGTTGAATCCATATTTTGGAAAATGATTTTCTTTGATAAGTGATAACCAAAGATGTGTTTTCAATATCTTTGTTGTTGTTTTTTACTAATATGACTTATGGAAAGAAATGACCATAGTTTGCATCATGCATAATTTCCAAGAACTTTCAATTTTCACAAAAAAATTGGTTGGATTCAATATAATTGAACAGTTGAAATCATGTGTTTGGAACTTTAAATCTACTTCTACTAAAAACAAGTTTATAATTACTTTTCCAACTTCAAAATTAAAAGCAAGTAAGTAGAATCAAAATAAGGACTCCTAAAATACTAATGAACATAAGACTCAAAGTAAAAAGCAAGATCAATAAAAGACATAACAAAAAACATATTCAAAACTAAAAATGCTATGAATATTAAAATGGCCGAAAAAATTTTTGCAAGAATTAAAGGGCTAGAAAATAAAATGCAAGAAAATAAAGACAAGAATGTAAATGTACTTGAATTTAAAAACAAGAAAGTAAAGGTACCTGAATTTAAAGACAACAATTAAAGGTGTTAGAATGTAAAGAAATTGTAAAGTGTCAAATCAACTCAAGTAAATTAAGCATAAGAACCTAAGCTCTGATAACCACATGATGTGAGTTGATTTTATGATTGTTCATTTCGGTGACACTTTAGATTTATGATTGAGGTTTTTTTAGGCAATTAAGAGTGAAAACCTAAGGAAAATCCCCACTTGACATTCACTTAACCAAGTGGTTAAACAGATGTGAATGTTCATTTCACAAAGGCAAAAGGAAAAAGACAATTATTATGTGAAGATGATGACAAGAATATGGTGCGAAATTTAAGCATGGAAAGTAATGACAAAGACAATAACTAAATGAACAAAAGGAAACCAAAAGAAGAACATATTTATGAATTGAATGGAATGGAAGGAAAAGATGAAGGAAAATGAAGCTTATGAGAAATGGAGTTTGAGATGATGAACACGCCACTTGGATGATGAAATTACTCCAAGATAAGTGTTGGAAGTCGCCACTTGAGAGCTCTCAAATTCTCACAAGATAAGACTAAAGACTAAGAGGAACAAGCCTCACTAGCATCTCACACAAAATGTGCAGAGTAACTTTTGTCTATTTCATTCAACTTGTAAATACAACGAGGGAGGCCTCCTATTTATAAGAAGAGGAGCCTTGGAAAACAAGGAATGAGGGTAGAAGGGGAAAGGGAAAAGGGGTGCGGCTTTACGGTTGGACTTTGGTAAATGTCGCACTAATCATAGCATTCTACAAGCTAGGGTTTCCTTCCTACCCTAATGGACTTCTCATAGGCCCATTCTTATAACTTCACCTCCTATTTATGCTATACTCTTACTTATTCTACTATTTGGACTCCTCAAGTGAGCCCAACTTATTTACAACATATTCTAAACATTAAGAACACCGGCAGGAAGAACCTTAGGTGCTCTGGTCCTTGTCCAATTCTCCCTCTGGTGATCTCTACTTTGAGATGACTTCTCATTGTGTAAATTAGCATCATTGGTCATCCCCTTGTTGGCTTGGTTTGCATCATGCTTCCATGCCCTCTTCACATTTGTTGTGCCTTCATGTGTTACTCCAATGATGTCTCACATCTCCTTTGTTGAATCATATTGAGAAACCCTAAAAAATTCATCTAAATTCAAAGTAGAAGTTATAATGTTCTTGGCAATGCAATCATATTGAGTCTTTTTTCCTTCACCCTCAGTCCATTCATACCAAGGTTTTTCAATGAAAACTTTATATTTTTCAATCTTAGGAATAAAAGGAAAATTTGTAATAGCATCCCAGATTCCTCTATCAATTGACACAACAAATTCTTACCTTCCATAATTGATAGTTCAGCCCACAAAACAAATGTGGTTTGTTTATAGAAACACCTTCTCCAAAGGTTAGTTTTTCATCCATTTTCAAAAAGATTTAAGATCAAAACTTGAGTAACTTTCAAGAACTCAGCTCCTGTTGTCAATTATTAGAATGTATGGCCACAATAAGAAGGAGTGAATTGTTTTCACAAGATCTTCGCTAAGATTGGAAGTAGGGTGAAAAGATCTATTAAATCAATCAATTTATTTTTCTGTACAACTAGATTAATTATCAAATTAACAATTCTTTATGAAAAATCAACCAGTTGTTTTATCGAAACAACTGACTGTTAAAAATGACTTATTGCATTTACTATAACTAAGTTATGTGCATGGTTGAAAATAAGGTTGTTTAACTTTCTTTTCAATTGTTTATATCTTTCATAAATGAAAGAAACTCACTTTGATTTAATGGGAGTTTGAGATTAAGATATAATATTGATTGTATTGAAATTTTATTTTTTTTTCTTTCACGATATTTATTTGATAGTATTAAATTTTATGTTGAGAAAATGATTCTCTTTTTTTTCAATCTTATATTTAAGTATTGAGAATTCAAATCATTATTCATCTATCCATTTATATTAAGTTAATCTCAATTAATATGTTTTATATTTTTTCTTCTTATTATTTTTTGTATGTTTGCTTTTTTTTTTAATATCAATTACTATTTATTTTTATATTATTTTATATTTAAACTCAATTCTCAATTTAATTTTGATTCATATATTGTTCTTATCTCTTTATCATATACTACAAGAAAATAAAGATTTAACATAAGTTAAGTCAACATTAATAAGTAAAATTCACCTATAATTAGTTAATAGTGTCAAGTTTACATCACTATAAGACTCTAAAATCATAAACATTAATTTATTAGTATCGAGTTATGCTAATTCATCGCTAAGTTTTGAATTAATTTTTAAATAAAGTATTTTAGTGTCAACTAATACATTTTTATTTTAAAAATTATTTAATTTAGCGTTGATTACGCTAAATAAATTCTATTTTTTAACATTATTTTAATTTGTATCAGTTTGAACAACGATAATAACAGTAATTTCAAAAAAAAATATCGTACAATGTCTCCATCTCTAACAAAATAATATATGAACGAAAAAAAATAGAAAAATAATTGGAGTGGATGAAAGAGATGAGTGTGGATGAAGGAGAGGAGTGTGAAAGAAGCTGACGAGAAAAGTGTAGATGAAGAAGACTTGTGAAGATGGAAGGAGATCTTTGTGAGTGAAGGAGATGAATATGAATGGAGGAAATGAGTGTAGATGAATAGTGGATACAATGAAGCAATATAGACTTCGGAATATAGGAAAAGAATCAAATTTTACTTTTAATGAGGATTATGCAATAATAATAACCATACTAAAAAGATGGAAGGAGAGAGATTACAAGGTAAAACAAATGAAGCAAGAAGAGGACAAAAGGCTTTAAATGAAAATAGTTACTGTGAATATTAAGGAATTAGAGGGCTAGGAAAGGTAGAATATATTAGGGATATAATTAAAAAAGACAGAACAACACTAGTGTGCATTAAAGAAACAAAAAAGGTAGTGATGAATAAGGAGACATGTTATAAAATATGGGGGGAAATGACATATAATGGATTCATAGTAATGCAAAATAAGGGGTTGGAGGAATCCTAGGCATATGACACAAAGAACATTTGACATGAGAAAATGAAATTAGAAGTAACGATTTCATAATAATAATAATAGGTAGATGCATAAATGATGATGGTAAGGCATTTATTTGGAATATCTATTCGTCATGTGATTTGAAAGAAAAAAAAAATATGTGGAAGGAAATTAACTTGATAAAACATATTGAAACATACAAAAAAAAATGCTTGGGTATTTCAAAGCAGTTAGGAAAGTAGAGGAAATAAATAATAGGAATACAACAACCAACAATAAGAAAGAGATGAATGGTTCTAATCTATTCACATAGAGCATGGAAGTTCTAGATATATCGATAATGGAAGAAAATTTTACATGGGACATGACAGATGGAACATAAAAAAGTAGGATGGATAGAGTATTTGATGGAAGAGGCCCAAGCATCAACTCGAATGCAAGCCCACCAAAGTGTAGAATTGGGCCAACCACTAGAGTCATGACTAAGAAGCTTCAAGAAGACTGGAATAATGCTATTGATGGCAGAGAAACCTTCTTATACATGTTCAAGACGCCATAGACTCTAGTGTAGAGTAGCATTTAAATTCTTGTCAAAATTAGCAAAGGAAATTTCATTTGTATTTTTTGTTAAAATGAAGATTGGTACCTAAATACCAACCTAGGTTTAAATTAGGGTTTCTTAAACTTCTAATTAAACCTAGGCCGGTCCAAGGCAAGCCCATTAGGAGTGCACGTTCTAGATCCTTGAACATGCCTTCCATGTGCTTCCATTTTAGGCGCCAATTTCAAAGTAGTGTAGTTTGAATTTCCCTCCTTTTGCTTTGATGTAAATCGGCCCTCACTTGCTATATAAGGAGTGGCTTGGCTCATGTTTTCACAAGATTAATATAATAGTGAATTGCTGCCAAATTTGAGCCAATATCACTACTTGTCAAAAACCTCTCAAGGTTAGACTATTGATCTTCAACTTTCATTCTACCAAAGAGAGATGGCCTCACCACTCTCATTTCATACCTAACATGCACCTTCAAGGCAGCCACATCTCCTAGGAGAGCCTTGTCCGTGAACCTCCATTAAGCTTCCGCAAATTCCACCAAAAATCCTCCAAGAATGAAGGCACTCTTCCATCAGTATTAGTCACTAAAAAATGGTTGAACCATTAGTTGGGATGCAAACAATATGTGTAGAAAAAAACATATCAAACCATTGTGCATTAGTAATGAAGGATAATAATTTAAACTAGGGTTCAAAACCTTTTAGAAATATATGGCAGACACATAATAGAGGTTTTCAGAAGAAGTTAAGAAAATCTAGTCTAATAACACTAAGACGAGAGGTGGTATGGAAATTTAGAAGGATAAACTGGAAAAAAAAACTAAAAGGAGGATGAAAACCTTGAATAGGGAGGTTTTTGGAGATATGCAAACAAAGAAAAAAAAAAGCATAACAAATATTAGTAACTTGGATAGGATTGATGAAAATAGCGAAATGAATGGGGAAGTTAGATAACAATCTTAGAAACTATTTTCATGCGAAGAACCAAGCATGGTGAAGAAACAATGTTAGAAAAATCCACGAAGATAGATTCAAATATGGAAATGAGAGCATTGGAATTGGATGGTATGGTTTCCTACAATTGTAGATGAAGAAAACAAAGTGTAGAATTGGAATTGGATAGAGTATTTGATGGAAGAGGCCCAAGCATCAACTCGAATGCAAGCCCACCAAAGTGTAGAATTGGGCCAACCACTAGAGTCATGACTAAGAAGCTTCAAGAAGACTGGAATAATGCTATTGATGGCAGAGAAACCTTCTTATACATGTTCAAGACGCCATAGACTCTAGTGTAGAGTAGCATTTAAATTCTTGTCAAAATTAGCAAAGGAAATTTCATTTGTATTTTTTGTTAAAATGAAGATTGGTACCTAAATACCAACCTAGGTTTAAATTAGGGTTTCTTAAACTTCTAATTAAACCTAGGCCGGTCCAAGGCAAGCCCATTAGGAGTGCACGTTCTAGATCCTTGAACATGCCTTCCATGTGCTTCCATTTTAGGCGCCAATTTCAAAGTAGTGTAGTTTGAATTTCCCTCCTTTTGCTTTGATGTAAATCGGCCCTCACTTGCTATATAAGGAGTGGCTTGGCTCATGTTTTCACAAGATTAATATAATAGTGAATTGCTGCCAAATTTGAGCCAATATCACTACTTGTCAAAAACCTCTCAAGGTTAGACTATTGATCTTCAACTTTCATTCTACCAAAGAGAGATGGCCTCACCACTCTCATTTCATACCTAACATGCACCTTCAAGGCAGCCACATCTCCTAGGAGAGCCTTGTCCGTGAACCTCCATTAAGCTTCCGCAAATTCCACCAAAAATCCTCCAAGAATGAAGGCACTCTTCCATCAGTATTAGTCACTAAAAAATGGTTGAACCATTAGTTGGGATGCAAACAATATGTGTAGAAAAAAACATATCAAACCATTGTGCATTAGTAATGAAGGATAATAATTTAAACTAGGGTTCAAAACCTTTTAGAAATATATGGCAGACACATAATAGAGGTTTTCAGAAGAAGTTAAGAAAATCTAGTCTAATAACACTAAGACGAGAGGTGGTATGGAAATTTAGAAGGATAAACTGGAAAAAAAAAACTAAAAGGAGGATGAAAACCTTGAATAGGGAGGTTTTTGGAGATATGCAAACAAAGAAAAAAAAAGCATAACAAATATTAGTAACTTGGATAGGATTGATGAAAATAGCGAAATGAATGGGGAAGTTAGATAACAATCTTAGAAACTATTTTCATGCGAAGAACCAAGCATGGTGAAGAAACAATGTTAGAAAAATCCACGAAGATAGATTCAAATATGGAAATGAGAGCATTGGAATTGGATGGTATGGTTTCCTACAATTGTAGATGAAGAAAACAAATTTGTAATAAAAGGAGTTGTGTGGAATTACTAATGAAAGAAGAATTCGAGACCCAATAGATTTAATTTCCTATAGTCTTGATATCATGTTACCATCTTATTTGTTACACCTATTAATTTTCTCCCAAAATTGTCCTAGTACCATATTTGGATTGAATAATGTCTTTCCATAAGTTCCTTGTGTCCGTTTCCAACCTCCACTTCCACTTGGCTAATAACGCTAGATTGAACATTTTAAAGTTTTTTACCCTCAAACTCCAAACTCTTTCATCTTACATATGTCATCCCACTTTACCCGTGAAATCTTTCTAGTTTCTTGTCCCAATCCTAAAGGAAATTCATTGGATTTTTCTAAGTTGCTTCTCAACTGTTTTGGGTAATTTATAAAAAGACATATAGTATTGGGAAATAATATAGTATAGGGACAGAGAAGTTAAGACAAATTTCACCAAACATACCTTATTGCAAATAATAAATATTTCCCTCTCCAAACTGTTAGTTTTTTTTTCCTAAATCTAACTATGGATTCCCAAAAACAAGTTATCTATGGTTACCTCCTAACCACACACCTATAAGACATGGACATAATGTTGGATCTATTAGTGTCTAAGTTTAAGAGGGGCGAATTGAGCTTTTAAAAAATTTCACAAACAGAAATTGTTTTCCAGTAATTTTGAGAAAAAGAACATATTGATTTTAAAAAGAACAGATGTATTTTCTTATTACTTTTTCAAATCCAGAACCTTAATCTGATTAGTTTGAGATTGAAAGATAGTTTTTCCATAACAGTGTAGGCTCTTTTACTGCAGCAAGATTTCCACCCATAAATTAAACTTTGAATCTTTAACAAGTGATCTTTAAGGAAATATGAATTTTGAAAAGATTTAGTTTAAAGATTTATTACTCTCTTTAAACAACCAACATACAGATTCAGATATTTGCAAACAACCAAGAACTTATTCAGGATTTTTGAAGAATAGTATGAACAAGCCCAAAATGAATAAATTTATTTTTTATTCAACATATTTATTTCCTTGCAGATTATCAAATTATGCAGAAAACAAGTGCAAGGATTGAGAAGAAAGATGAACACACAGTTTATACTAGTTTTCTCATTAAGAGCTACATCTAGTTTCACCTCACACCAAGGTGGAATCCACTAACAATACAAAACCAATTACAAGACCTTGTGGTTCTTGAACCCTTCAAGAACAAGGCATACACCAATGCTGAAAAACCCTATTTCAACACCAAGAACACTCCAAGAAACCCTATCAAGAAGTGTTTATACAACCACCTTTACACAAGAATGAATAAGGAAAGAAAGCACCTGAAAAGAAGATGCAAGAACCCTAAAACAGCAGCGCTTTTCTGCAGTTCACCAATCACAGAACCTCAACCCTTGACTGAGGCACACAATGAACAAACACACTTCAATTCTTTAAGAGAACCTTTCAAGAAAACATTCAAAGTTTTTGTCTCTCAATGAAAACCCTTTGATCTGTGTTTAAAAACATGATCACTCAGTTGTTTTACATGTGAGATGTGCCTCTCTTTATTAGGAAACAGTTTATAGCAGTTTTTCAAAAAAACAATTGAAAGTTGTTATAAAAAGAACAGGTTGAAGTTAAAATAAACAGGTTGTTTTTCTGAAAGCACTTTCATCTCATCTTAACAAAAATAACGGGCTGCAACAAACTGTTTGGTACCCTAACAGAATTTTGAAAAACATTTCACCAGTTCAAAAATAAATCTATTGTTTTACAAATCAACAAATTTATTTTTGTGCAGTAACCTGATTTTGAGAAAACTTAAGGTAGTTGATAAAAGAGTTTTGAAAACTTTGTGCTTGATCTTACCACCTTGGTTAATGATATGAAGTAGGTCACTCAGTAAAAAATGTCAGCTTAAACTCACTCTAACCTACTATAACTACTATAACAACATTACAAACTTCAAAGCAAACTATACATTTTTTTACATCAAACATACACACTAAGACTAGTGAAAAAGAAGTTCCATCCATCTTCAACACATAACACAACAATTCAATAGCTTAGACTCCAAATCATGTATATTTATTCTTATGTCCTCAATTTTAGTTTTATGAAAATTACCTTCTAACCAAAAAATAACTCAAAGCAATATCTTAACATACAACATATTATTTACCCTCCTTGTATTAATGATTATATTATTTAACTTTATAAAATATATTTTAATGGTTGCACATAATTTATGAAGATATATATGCACATTGAAGTAAGTTTTCGTATATTCTTCTTTATTGATAAAAAAAATATCCTCTTATAAATAAGAGGCATGCTTTAGAATCCAATAATTACTGAACGATTGTGAGTCTATCTCATTAATATATAGCATTATAAGCATATAATTCAGTTGCTGATTAACAAAGTCATCACTTTAAATAAATTTTACTTCTTTCTTCTGTGTTATCCAACTAATGATATAAAGTCGAACCATGGTGTATATGGACACTTTTGTCTTTTGCAATGTGCAAGCAAAACTTTATGATGATGAAGTTAGTTAAAACTTTTAAACAATAATAAATATATAATTAATAATATCTATTTTAAAATTTACTATATTCATAACTTCTTACGAAACTTTTATTTAATAGTCCTTGATATACGTGATGGAAGTGTGATAACTAGGTAGGTAGCAGGTGGAGAGATATTAATAGTTATTGTTATTCCTAGGTCAACTGATCTGATAACGGTGCACAGTAAAAGAATTGTGTTCCAATAAGATTTACTTTTAGTGCCCCAAGATGACAGTCGTAATAATGAAACCCTTCAATTTCACAGTCTTAATGGATGACAGCTTTCTTCTTCATTTCATTTTAATTTTATTTCATGAATTCTGCAAATGTACGCATCTTCTCAAGGAAATTGATAAGCTCCAACTAAATCTCATGATAAAAGAAAAAAAAAAGTGGTCTTTATTTAAAAGACAATGAAAAGCACTTAAAAGCTTAAACCCAAAAAACTCTATCAATTGCAGACTTCATGTATAAATTAAATGCATTTTCTTCTAATGAAATTTAGGAGGAAAATGAACTATAAATTCTTCATTACTCGGTGTGTTGGAATAATTTACGAACAAATTAAATAACTCAAAATTTAATTTTATTTATAGTAAAGAAAACTAAAAACACAATTAGATGGTTCTTGTAACAAGTATAAAAGGAATATCTTATGTTATATTTTGGTTAATAGAAGTGTTATTAGGAGTTAATTCCAAATTTCTTCCTTAATTTATTTATTCTCATAAGGACAAATCAACATATTTTTATGAGTGTCGAATAACCTCTTGAATTCAATATTGTCTAACCTACATCCCTTACTGCAGACATTCAGTTTGTGTAAAATTCCTTAACGGCATCTTTCACAGCTTTTGATGATTCGGTTCACTTAACTAAACTGTATTATAATTCCCTGCTTGATCCATTGGGCCCATACTTTTTATTATAATTCTCTCTTGGAAATTACTTCCTGCACCACCCAATTCCAGCGGAAAAGATGAAACTATCCTTAAAAAAAATTTCCGAAATATGTGTTCTGGATTTTTTTTTCCGGAACGAAATTTTATATTACGGATTTTTTTTATCCAGAATGAGTTTTTCATTTTTGTTTCCAGATTTTCATTTCCGAAACACAATAATTTCTTTTCCAGATTTTTTTTTCTTGTATTATTTTTCAATTCCAGATTTTTTTTCCGTTTGTTTCTGGATTTTTATTTCCGAAACTCAATAATCACTTCTGGATTTATTTTTCCGAAATATATTATTTTTAATTCCGGATTTTTATTTCCAAAATTAAGGGTATTTTTGGAAATTAAAAAAATATGTTGGGTGCAGGTTAAAAATGATTGGGTCTAGGAAGCATTTGCCTTCTCTCTTTCATCCATTGGGCCTTAGATTTTGTTTTAGTAGGAATTCGGATTGTTTCCTCCTGCACCTCCATATCTTCCTCTGTCACCCATATAAAACGTAAAAATATCTTTTTATTCTTCTTGTACTACTCCATAGAGTAGTTTTCGGATTATGTAATCCAGAAACTAAAAAATACTTTATGTAATCCAGAAACTAATCATACATCTAATAAAACTTATCTAATAAAATTTTCAGATTATGTAATTCGGAAGAATCTAAAAACTAATTATGAATTTGAAAAAAAACTTTCATATTACATAATCAGAATATTATATTGAGATATTTTTTGAAATAGATGAGAAAAAAAAATTCAGATGTGCAGTAATAAGAAAGGGTCAGAAATTCGTTGTTCTTATTTATTCATTTTAGTTGGGTAAGAAGCTCATACGTTCCTTTTCTCAGTTTCCTCTAAATTGCTGTCACTATCCCTTTGCTTATCGTAATAATGCACAATTATTTACGGATGTATTTGGTAAATTCAGCTTATAAACTAATTGATATGCAATAAACAATATTTTTGCTAAATATTTTTAGTTAAAAAGTTAACTTATTAAATTAAAATGTTTGGTAAATATAAAATGATATAAAAAGATAACTATATAACTTTTATTTCATTATAGAAATAAAATTAATATGTTCTAAATAAAATGATATTATTTTTTAATTTTTTAATTTTTTAATTTTTAATGTTTCTATTTATTTTCTAAAAGTTTTATATTTTTTTTTATTTAAACTAGTCACTTTATTATAATAATATTATCTAATGACTATTTATCAAAAAAAAAATTATATTTTTTTAATTTTTTTAAAAATATCAATTTGAACTATTATATTGTCTCTTTTTCATAAAAAAAAGTTTTGTTTTTATATAACATCGTTTAATCAGACATTAGTTACTTCAATTTGTATTAAGTATTTTTAACCACGTAACAAAATAATAAAATAATTCAATAAATACTAAAAATAGTACAATAATTATTTAATATCTTTTTAATTACATTTTTATATTAACCTATACTAATAAAAAGAATAGTAAAATAAATTTAAAATAATAAAAAAGTATTAAACTATAAAAGATAATAATAAAAATAATTAAATAGATTACAGTTAAAAAACTCATAAAATAACTTACTTTAAAATACACTTGCGTTAGTCAAACTAATAAACAAATACACTTGTGTTAGTCAATACTTTTGAAAATTATATGGACATAGTTTCCAAATCCACTCTTCCAATCTATTTATAATGTTTTAAATTTAATGTTCATTAATTAAAAATACAACCCTCAAGTATATTACTTTTATGAAACTAAATTATCACTATAATAAAATTATTAAATAAAAATTAATTTTAAGAGATAAATAATAATTCATTTTTATATTAATTAAACTAGATACTATTTTTTTTTTATAAAAAACTTTCATATTAGGCATCACTATGCAATTTGACGTCTCACCTAGGTTGACACCTCAAACAACAACAATCATCTGTCATCACATGAAAAAAGTATTATTAAAAAAATAAAAAATAAAGAAAATACAAAAATATTAGGGGACTAGACCAAAACGCATATGTTAACCGAAAGGATACATAAGTAGACTATACTTATTCATAAAGAATTCTAAGACTATATGAAAGCCTATTATACCAATGAAATGATTCTCTATGAATAAATCCTAAAGTAGTCAACTTATCAGCACATGCATTTGCTTCACAAAAAATATGAGTAATCCTAAACCTGTTTTTCCTATAATAATTAAGACAAGTATTTCATCGATTATGAAACATCCACAGAACATTAGTCCTAGCAGTAAACACAACACAAAACCAGGGCAAAATCACATTTAAGCTAGACATTAGTAAGCCTCATCTTTTTTAGCTTCTTCCGTAACATGTATAACTCCATAAAATTCAGCATCCATAGTAGTCTGAACTTCAAGAAACACATTGAAAGCATCAATAAACTCCCCCATACTCCCACGAAAAATACCTCCACAAGTAGCAAGACTAGAATACCCCATCAGTGTTAATTTTAACCAAGCCTGGAGAAGGAAACTCCCATCTAACAAGAAGAGGACGAAAAACTTTACCACTACGAGTACTAATACCAAAAAACTTAATCACGTTGAAATTCAACATATCATTCTTCATTGAAGCTTTAAACGAATTTTTCACTAGACAAGTTAAATCTTAAATTATCGAAATAGCCCTAGAATCCTCAATCTTATCTTGAAATCTAGCATAATTATCCATACACCATATCATCCAAATAGAAAAAGTTATCACAACAAGCTTACTCAATTTAACCAAAAGGGTTACCATCAATCTTAATAAAAGAAAGAAGATCATCCTTATTAGAGAAATGAGAAGTAAGAAAAATCTTTCGAACCCAACTCCAAATATGAAAAAGCATTAGAAGATTAAAAAAATAAATGTAGAATAGATTCATCATGCTTTTCACAAAGCGTACACATAAAACATATATGCAAACCTTTATTCTGAATATGTTGATCTATAGGAAGCCGCCCATGAAAAAATTTCCAGAGTACTAGAGTTTTGGAAGGCGGAATAGATGAAGACCAAATGCATTTACCCCAACCATAAGGAACTCCTGGTTCCAAGAAAACAGTCTTGGTCGATTTAAGAGTGAAACGACCATACTTATCTAGAATCCAATTAGGAATATCTTGTTCCTCCATAACCATGATATGATTAAAAAAATGAGACATCTGCTGTAAAAACAAGGGAATATTCCAATCACAACCTGTCCAAAACTGAGAAACTGTATCTAAAATGCTAACACCATCAAATAACCCTGCAATATTTGCTAAAAAAGTAGTAGAAAACCATTTATCATTCCAGAAATTAATAAAAGTACGTGTATCAACAGTTCAAGAAGTATAATCAAGTATAGTAGAATAAAACTGCTTAATTTCAGGCTAAAGAGATGAGGATTTATAAACCATTATAAACTCATATTTTGATTTAAGAACCCTAAATTCAGGAGAAAAGACCAAGGTCTATTGTTATAAACAAAGTTCCAAGCAAGCTTAAAAAGATATGCATCTTTTTCATGACGAAGATTAATAATCTTCAAACCTCCACTCTCATGAGGAGAACAAATCGTATACCAATTTACGATGACTATGCCTTTTTTTCCAGAATATCACCAGTCCAAATAAAAATTCGACATCACTGTTCAACTTGGTTAAGAAGTGAAATAGGCCATTTATACACATTAAAGTTATAAGCTAGAAATCCAGTAATCACAATATTGACCAATTGAATCTGACCCATCATGCTAAGAGATTTACGTTTCCAAGATGCTAGCTTCAAATTGACTTTATCAGCCAAAGGTTGAAGAAATCGACACTTTGGAGCATCAACAAAGATTGACACTCCTAAATAATTGAAAGGCAAACAACCATGACTAAAAGAAAGAATACGTTGAATTTTGGTGACAAATCTTGCATAATTATCCATGGTGAAAAAACTACTTTTAGAGTTATTAACATATTGACCAGAAAAATCACCATATGTTTTAAGAAAAATACTCAAATTTCTAAGAGACTTAAATCCCCCCTACAGAAAACAAATATGTCATCAACATATAAAATATGAGAGGGGAGTGAGATAACCTTGTGGATAAACCATATGTAAAATTTTATTATCATTCACAAGCTTAGAGATACCTTTACTAAGAACTTCCTGTGCAAGACAAAAAAATTGTCTGACACCTCTACTGCAAGGGAAAAAATCCACCAAACTGACATTTATTCTGATAGAAAGCATAGTTGAACGAAGAATCGTACTAATCCAACCAACAAACGAGGGGTGAAAACCAAAGCATGTCAAAACTAATAATAAGAACTTCCAACTCAGAGAGTCAAAGGCTTTATGAATATCAACTTTGTAAGCCACATTACCTTCTCTAACATTTTTAGAAAGCATGTTAATAGCTTCAGAAGCAATACCAATGCAATCCTGAATTTGTCTACCCTGCACAACCCATATTGATTAGGAGAAATGATTATAGCAACCACAAGTGCAAGCCTATCCGCCAGTATCTTGAAAATAATCTTAAATTTAAAATTAGCAACAACAATTGACCTGTAATCTTTAATGGAGCCAGCACTCGAAATCTTAAGAATAAGAGATACCACAACATTACTGTTCATTCTAGGGAGAATCCAGTTTTGTTTAAAAAACTATTGAGCAACATTGCAAACATTTGTCCTAATAATGTCCCAGTAAGAACAAATGGACCAGGAGCATTATTACCATTAAGATTAAAAACATCAGTCTTGATTTCCAAAAGTGAGGACATTTAATCAACATCATATTTTCCTTAGAGGAAACTAGCTTAGGAATATAAGAACAACTAGATACTATTTAATAACTAAAAAAGTCATTGATATATAAAATAATTTATAAACTAATTTCTAAATTGATATCTATTTAACTACCAATAAATTTAGATTTTAAAGTTAGTAACTAAAACATTAGTAGCTAATTAGACAAATTTAGAAATTAATTTAGAAATTTTATTAATTAAATAAACTACTTTTGATACCAATACTTTTTTTAGTCTATGAAATAGTATCTAATTTATAGTAACTAGTTATTTTTTGTCTCTAATATTGGTTTTTACTTAATGATTTTCTTACAATGTGTAATTTCACTTTTATAAATCAATTTTGTGAGGTAGATTTAGATTTAAACTTAAAAGTTTAATTTTTAAGATAGTATCATACTTTATTAGAGGAAAAATTATTGCATCGATGGAATCCTCCTTTATTTCCATGTTCAAAGTATCGAGTTCTTAACGTGAAAAAATATGTTTGAAATCTAACATCGACAAACATGATTAAATTAAGAACATAATAATTAATTTTGAAAGAGAATTAAATTAATACAACTTTAAATTTTGTTCTACCTTCATTTAATGAATATGGTTTATTCATTCAATGTTAGGATTAAAAAAATTAAAGATTATCAAACTTTATAAAAATATAAATTATTTTTTATTTTGATAAAAATATAAACTATTTTTTATTTTGAAAGAAATATTAAAATTATCTAATCTTATGTTCATGAATTATTTTACTAATATTTTTAGGTTGATTTTGATTTTCTAAGAATAAATTATATTTAACATTCATCAATACTAGAAATTTGTTTAATACACACAAATTATTATATACGGATTTAGATTAGTATGTAATTATGGATTTACATACAGATATTACAAACTGATAAAAAATAGTATGTAAATTGCTTATTGCTTATACATACCGATTTTTTCGTATGTAAAGGTAAATAAATTTTGCAAAACCTATCCGTATAAAAAATAATATTCATTACATATAGATTTTCACTACAAGAAATAATGATGGTAGAGTCTCTAAAAGAGCGACGTAAAAAGTACGAAAAGAGACTCTACATGGGACTAGTGTGGGCTTAGCGTCCCAATATAAATGAAAGCTAATATTTTGGTGGCTATGCATTAGATACGACCTTCAATGGGACACAAATTTACAAGGTAGTGTTGGCTAAGCATACATAAAGAAAAAAAGTATTATTTAACTATAACGTAGGTTTAGGGGACACTAAAATGACTATAAAATTAAATAATTATTAAGAAGTGAACTTTAAGTCTTTTCACGTACTTATATACTATGAAATGATCCTAATCTTTAGTTGATGTGAGATCTCCAACAACACCCTCCCTCACCCCGAGACTACCAACTCGTGCGTGGGACTATATACTATGGCTGGTCAGATAACGAACCGATAGCATGTGATTTGATAAGCCCAGCAAAGAATCGCTAGGATAGGCTCAAAATGACTCTGATATCATATTAAGAAGTGAACTTTAATCCTAACTCAACCTCATAAAACTAGCTTATAAGGTGAGGTTTACACCCACTTATATACTATGAAATGTCCTGATATCTAGTCGATGTGGGATCTCCAACAATAATTAAACTTAACGTCATCATTGGAGACACTACGTGAGATAACAAATGTCCCGATATCCACTTTGTGTCCACATTCTCGACGCAGTATCATTCTGCAACTTATTTTTTGATTGCATCTACTTTGTGTCAACATTCTAGATGCTAACTTATTATTATTATTTTAATAATTTTTAACTTGCATCCACTTTGTGTTCACATTTTAGACTCAAATTATTTTGTCACTTTTTTTTCATTATATCTACTTTGTGTCCCTATTCTATACGCTAACTTATTATTATTATTTTAATAATTTTTAGTGAGTTAAATGTCTCCATTATGAACAAAATGTTTGATATTTATTTTTGTATCCAATTTGAGTAGACTTCACCCTTGTTAGTAACTTCTTTTTTATAGTCTTCACTTTTTGTTGGAAGCTAAAGTAGTTTTTTCTTGTAGTGTTTACATACGAATTTTTAAAAATTATTTATTAAAAAAATAAGTTTAAGAAGCTCAAAAATTATTATTTTTTAATAAAATTCCAACGTTTGCCTCCAAAAATCAAATGATATGACAAAATAATAATTAATTTTGAAGAACTAAATTAATAATTAATAATAACAACTTTAAATAGTTCAATATTCATTTAATGAATATGATTTATTTATTAAATGTCAGGATAAAAAAATTAATGATTATTAAATTTTATAAAAATATAAGTTATTTTTTATTTTGAAAGTTATAAATTAAAATTTTTAATTTTAAATATCAATACATGAGAGTGCCTTATATTTAAAATTTAAAATTTTGTTAAATTTATATAGGATCACTTCATTCATAGTATATATGCTTAATACTCATATGTGTAATTTTTTGTTTTGAAACTTAAAAATTAATTTTTTTAATCAATTTTGTGAGATTACGCTAAATTTAATATTTACTTTCTAATACAATATTAAAACTTATTGAATAAGTTTTGCTTAATTTACTTTGTAATAAATTTATTGGAATAAATTTGGCTAGATTTATAGTATAATCTCCTCTATTATGTTAAAAAAAGTATTTAAGATCCCATATAAATTATAAATATGATCAAGTTATAAAAAGAAAGACTTTAAATCCATCTAACAGCAAAGAAAAAATATAATGAAATAATAATTACTTTTGAAAGAGAATTAAATTAATAATTAATAAAACATTAAATATTTTTCTATATTCATTAAATTAACATGAGTTATTCATTGAATGTTTGGATAAAAAAATTAATTATTATTAATTTTATAAAAATATAAAAAAATTTCTATTTTGAAGGTTATAAATTAAAATTTTGTAATTTTAGGTATCTAAATTACAATTTTAAAAATAGAAGTAAAATAAATAAAGACACTAAATTGAAAACTAACTTATATGTATTGAAAAATGAAAACAACTAAAAAGAGAAATAATTATTTTCTTAAAATAAACTGAAAAATGAAAGAATTTTATAATTTTTTTTGTAAAAATGTGCATTTCGGTAAGTAGTATTCCAATAATATTTTCCTGAAATTTCTTGTCTATAAATTTCAAAGTCTTGTCTCTTCCTAGTCACACTCTTCTTCTTTCTTCCTCTGAACCGAGTTTTGTACCGCTTTGTCGTTTCATATTCAGTCATGGATTCCTCGCTCCCTCTCTCAGTGCATCTCTCAGTGCATGCAGGAGATAAACGAAAAAGTGAAGAATTAGAATTGGTATCCATTCCCAGCTACTTTTCTCTCTCGTGTTAATTAGTACAGTGACTGCATCTTTTCACCATTATTTTTTGTAACAAAATGTGACCCCATGACTTGCTTCATGTGCTTACTATACTATTTGTTTTTGGAATCTGTTATATACAAGCACACACCACATTACTCATTCTCATTTATAAGATGGTAAAGCTAGATCCTTTTGCATTACCCTTTATTCTATTTGTGTCTGCGAGTTATGGGTTTGAGTTTGTTTTGCTGTTTTCGTCTTCCATGACAAGGAGATGGATCGTTTTTGTAATGGGGTTTTTTTCTTTCGCTGGATTTTGAATGTAGGTTGATCAAAGAGGCAAAGAAGCTATGGAAGGTGCACTCTCAAATTGTTCACACACTCGTACCAAGCAGCAGAAGATTACACGTGATGTTCTTCCATTTGCCAGAAGGTGAGTTTAATGTGCACATGTTATGGTAAAAACTTCTAGTGTTTATGAGTGCATGCATTGTTGAATATGTTATTACCAGAGTACAATCCCTTTCTCACTGATTCTTAATTTTTTGTTTTGTTTTATTTTGTAGCTATCAACTTGAAGCATTGGACAAAGCTATCCATGAGAATACAATTGTGTACTTGGAGACTGGTTCCGGCAAAACTTTGATAGCTATCATGCTACTTCGCAGCTATGCGCACCACCTCCGAAAGCCTTCTCCTTTTATTGCAGTGTTTGTGGTTCCCCAAGTTGTGTTGGTCTCTCAAGTATGCCACTCTCTATTGCTATGCCTTTTGTAATGTCGATTCATTATTAGATTGTATTGTGCTGGTTGATTGAGAAGCTATGTAATGGATCAGTACTTTCACTGTTTTTTTTTTCTTCGGTATCTTTTAACTTGTTGCTTCTGTTCAATTGTAATTTAGCAAGCTGAAGCTGTAAAAATGCATACCGATTTGAAAGTGGGAATGTATTGGGGAGATATGGGAGTTGACTTTTGGGATGCAGGGACATGGAAACAAGAAATGGAGAAACACGAGGTGAAGGTTTTTGCATTCTATCAGAACTGAATGATTGTTTTGTTATTTCTACGGGATCTGCTTTGCTTAATCTTAACCCATCTGTTTGTCATGTGTGATATATTCTTATTTTCACCATTTGAAAAGGTGGCTGAACATTTATTTCCGTAGTTATTAGATTATAATCTTAAGATTCATTATTTGAATCTTATGATTTGACACAATTAAACTACCTACCCATTATGGATTTTAAATGACTTTGAAACTTAAGATACATGGATGAATTTGTCTTATATTGTATCATTGATATAAATCACACAACCCAAGGATTTGCTATTTATTTGTTTTATACTTTTCTTTCACCATTTCCAGTGAAAAAATTTGAAAGTTCATACTAGCTTAAATTGTTAAATGGAAAGGATTTGAAGGAACACTTTTAAACTTATCCTATTTTGTTGTTTCAGTAGTTGTCACTCACTCATTCAATGCATGTCTATTTGTGTACTTAATTGCTTTGTTTTAATTTTTCTGAATTAAAGATTTCATAAACTCATAATTAATATATTTTTTACTAGAACTTTTTGTCTAAATTTTTTTCTCACTTAAAAATTTACATCGATACTTTATATTACTATATTACTATACATTATATTTGAAGTAAAATTTCCAAAAATATTATGTGATTTTTAGCTTCTGAACCTAGTATACACCCCAGATCACTTCTGAGGAGATCACTGAGATACTCCATTTTCTTCATTGACTGCCATCTGCCACAAACTCTTTTTGTAGTTCCTTTTGGAATCCATGCTTGCATGTTGTCTAAATTTGACAATCTCGATCGTCTTATTTTTGACCTTTGTACTCGGTTAAATCTTATAGTATACTGAAACGTTGTATTTGCCTTCTATTTCAATTGCTTGAATATGCCTATTTGTCATTTGTTACTTTTAATATGATGCTTCTGATTTATTTATTTTCTGCATGTATAAGTCGAAAATACTATCAGTAATGCTTTTGAATGTGCAGGTGCTTGTCATGACTCCTGTAATATTGCTCAATTGTTTGAGGCACAGCTTCCTCAAACTGAATATGATTAAGGTTTTAATACTGGATGAATGCCATCATGCTAGGGGTAAACACCCTTATGCCTGCATCATGACTGTAAGTATTAGCTTTTCTCTCAACTGGGCTGTGTCTTTGAATTTCTTACTATTTTTTTATATAATAGTATATTTGAGTAGTGACTTCTTCATTAATATGTTGTATTACTACTACTATGTTGGAATAGAAAGAATTTATTTTAAAAATATAATATATTTATTACATAAATTTAATTTGATAAAAATAACAATTTAAAAAATAATAATAAATAATTTTGGTTGACATGTTGTTACTCTTGAAATGTGCATTGTGCTAATTCTTTGAATTTCTCTTCCACCATTATCATTCAAAACTGTTTCTCCTTGTGTCTGCCGCTCTTCTGGAGAACTAATGCTTTTAAATGCACTTGCTGTAAAATGAAAAAGCTAATGAGAATTTTGATCAATAAAAAATTATCCAATCCAAATATTGAAACTACCTGAGAGGTTCGACCAAATGCGGGTGTGATCAGATGGAAGCTCTGATGACGCATTTGCTCTGCAGTTCTCGTGCTGTTCAGTATTAGGGTGTGGTCTGGTGGCCCCAGCAGGAGGTTCTGTGACAGCCCCTTCGTGAAGCTGAGATATTAACATGGTTGCCAGCACAAGGGTGACATCAAAATTTGAGTGAGACCCATCTTCGAAACCGAACTTAGGTGCCAAAAGAACAGTTCTCTTCTGCTTGCTAAACACAGTATATTGGATGAGACTGAGGGAAGAGGAAGGCAATTAACACAGCCATTGGATATCCAAGTGGCATGGTTTTAGAGAGCCACATCTCTTTGTTAAATATCCAACAGTGTTCTATTTTCTATTTGTGGTAAATTTATATTCTACATTTTTTTTTCTGAAAATTTGTGGTTGAGACACGTGTCAAAAACTTCCGTGTTTTTGCTCGCACCAATGGTATATATTATAGATACGTTCAACCATTATATGCTAGTGTAAAGATTAGGCTAGTGTAAAGATTGGGAGAGGTGTGATGTGAGCTGTGGTTGTTTGGTGACATTAAAATATTTTCCTTCTTCTATCCATGCATATAAATTGCAGTATATTTTATACTGTGAGTAATTGATTTGGACCCAAACTACTTCATTGTTCAAAGAAAATATGTAAAAGGACCTGCTTTCAAAATAAAAAATAAAAATAATCCATGGATGTATTAAGGTGGTGTGAACTCATGCATGTCTTCTGAAATTTTATTGTTCCATTGACCATTGTACTGAACAACCAACGAGATTATAATTAGAATTGGTGACTTTTGTTCAATAGTATCATTCCTTTTCAATTATATATGGTCCTTTAAGATTTGTAATTAATTTTGTTTGAAGACAATTAGTCAATTACCACCATCTTGTATGCATCTCTGCATCTTGTGGTTTTAGTTTGTGCTTTGGAATTAGTTTGTTACCTTTTTAAGATTGATTTCGTGCAGGAGTTTTATCGTCCCCAATTACAATCTGGTAGTTCTGCCCTCCCTCGAATTTTTGGTATGACTGCATCTCCAATTAAATCGAAAGGTATACAGGCCTAGAAAAGTTTATGGCTCCTTGAATATCTGCTTTTCTTTCTCTAATGTTAATTCACTTTTTTTTTAATCCAGTTGGAAATTCTGAATCATCCTTGTCAGAGAATATTCAGAAACTAATGACTCTACTGCATTCAAAGGTAGTTTTTTCTCTCCCTCTTTTGTATGTTTTTTCTTGCTTTGTTCTTTCTGCCCATGATATTGTGTTGTATGGGTCTTGTCCTAGGTATTATTTTCTTGACAAATATTTTGAAATGAAGGTATATACGAGTGTAAGTGAAGCTGTCATAACTGAGTTCATACCAACATCAACACCAAAATTGAAGTTTTACAATGACGATGAAATTCAATTTGTATTATTTGAAGAAATAGCATCTAAGCTCAAGATGTTAAAGGAGCAGGTATGTACATTTAAAGATATATCAGTTTTTGAAATATACTTTGAAACATTTAAGAAAAATAAAAATCCCATATTTGTTGAGCATGGAAATATCAGTATGACTCTTACCCAAAGTCTTTTGTTTTACTGCGTGAGAAGTTGTATTTGAATCGAATCAATTCTCAATTACCAATCATATCATCATCATCCTGTATTTAGTTACTGTCACAGTTTCATTTATATTTAGTGCTACTTTATAAGTTATTTATCTTTTTTTGTCAGAGAGGTTATTAACAATGGATTTTATTGTTTCTCAGCATGAACTCACTCTAAGAAGTTTAGATTTCACTAAATCAGCTGCTGAGTCTACACAAAAAAGAATAACAAAGATGTTTTATGCTTTGATATTTAGTCTGGATGAGCTTGGTGTTTGGTTGGCTTTGAAGGTTCATGCCTTTCTCCTGCAGAAACTTTCTGTCTCCCATGTCTCTTTAAGGTTTTTCATAAATGCTAATTCTTTTTTTTTTTTTTGTGACAGGCTGCTGAGTCTTTATCCTCTAGTGAATTTGACTCGTTTTCATGGGGACAATCTGGGGATAGAGTTGTTAAAAACTTTATTTTGGCGTGTGTAGACACACTGAAAAGTTACTTGCAATGTGGTAATGATTCTCAGCCACCGAGAGAAATGGGGAAATCTTAAATATAAATCTTTTGCTTGCATTTCTAGCATTAATTAATTTTCACACAATGTTTTTTTCTTACTCAGATGCTAAGTGGTCTATCGGTGATAATACTAAATTGGATTTGGAGATGGGGCTGTTGACCTCCAAAGTTTGCTGTCTTATAGACTCTCTACTTGAGTACAGGTTACAATCATGGATAGGTTTCTTTTTTAATGTTTCCATTGTGGTTTTGAAATCATGTTATTATTGTGGATGTGCCTCCAGACTCTACTTCTCCTTATTAGATTGTTTAAGTTTCTTATGAGATGAAAAAGTGCCTAAGAAAATATAATGTATTCTACAAATGATTTCAATCTGTACATATGGTTTATGCATCTGTAAGTAAGTTTTTCTTTTTATCATTTCTTGCTACTAAGAATTATGTTTACTGATGATGAATGTTTTACAATATTTATTTTAGCATTTAATGCTACTTGAATCCATATTTTATATTTAAATTTTAAAAAAAGTACACTTACAAAACCAAAAGTATATATAAGAGGTACTGAATCAAGAAATTTTATCACACACTACTGATTTTGAAATAATGGTTTTAAAACGTTGTGTGATCAGGTAAGTTTGTGATCACTTTGATTCTTAACCTAAAATATACTGGCTCCATTTTCTAGAATATAAGCCTGTCGTTGTCAGCTTCAGATTGGGATGAGTGTTGAAAATTTATTCTGACTAGTTGGTCAACATACTGTTTTTATCGACTGATTGCATGTAGTCCTAGTGGGATAAGGCGATTGTTGTTTGATTGTACGTAGTGATCATTCTTTATGTTATTATGATGATTATATAAAATCTATTTGATGGATCTGCTACTTTTGCTGCAATTGTAGGGGTTTGACTGACATGAGATGCATAATTTTTGTTGAAAGAATCATTACCGCCATTGTACTTCAAGATTTATTCAATACCTTGCTTCCAAAGTACAATAGCTGGAAGATTAAATTCATTGCAGGACACAATTTTGGATTGAAAAATCAGTCAAGGAGAAAACAAAATGAAATTGTGGAAGAATTTCGAATGGGATTGGTATGTTGCTTTTTTTAAACAGTCCACTGTATTGTAATAATCAAATGAAAGGTCTTATCAACAGAAAAAAATTAAAATGCAGGTCAACATCATTGTTGCAACATCAATTCTTGAAGAGGGTTTAGATGTTCAAAGTTGCAATTTAGTTATTAGATTTGATCCATCTCCCACAGTGTGCAGTTTCATACAGTCCCGAGGACGTGCTAGAATGAAAAATTCAGATTATATATTAATGGTTAAGAGGTATTTGATTTTACATTACTCCCTAAGTACCTTTATTACTCTGGTGCTTAGTTAAGTACAAAGCTGCAAGAGACAAAAATATATTGACAACTTATGCTTTACTAGTTAACTTTAACGTAAATTTTCCCTAACCATCCTTTATTTTACTCTAAATTACAGTGGGGATTCAGTTACATGTTCTCGAGTTGAGAAATACCTTGCTAGTGCGGCTATCATGAGAAAGGAGTCCTTGCGACATTCTTCCCTTCCATGTGATCCTTTTGAAGGTGATGACTTTGATAAGGAAGCTTATCATGTTGCAAGCACTGGAGCCATTGCAAATCTTAGTTCTAGCATCAGTTTGATATACTTGTACTGCTCACGCCTCCCTGCAGATGGGTTAGTTAGTTCACTGCTTCCCCTATTATGTGGCTTTTCTTCCTTCATTTTAATGAACCTAAGATATACTTTCTTTTTGCATCATTCTGGTTGTTTTGCTTTTCTTTTTTATCTTGTTCTTTATCATTTATACCATCTAGATTACTCTCTTAGATATTTTAAACCGACTCCAAGGTGGGACAAAGCGACTGGAACATTGTATCTTCCCAAGAGCTGTCCTCTACAGCCTATTCATGTAGTTGGTGACAAAAAACTCTTGAAGAATATCGCATGCCTTGAAGCTTGCAAACAACTTCATAAGATAGGAGCTCTGACTGATAATCTTGTTCCTGATATTATCATTGAAGCAGCAGAGGTTCAGGAATTTGGTAACTTACATGCCTTTTATTAATTTCTCTTACTATTAGTGTTTTTCTTTCTAAATATTGTTTCCATAAACTCTGTTCGTCCATATAATTCTATCGACTTCCACCTAAATCTTTGAATGATTTCCACATCAATCAAATTCTTTCAGGGAATGAACCTTATGATGATAACCAACCAACTTATGTCCCATTTGGATTGGTAAATTGTGTGTCAAATAATAGTCACACAACATACCATTGTTATTTGATGGAACTCAGTCAAAATTTTAGCTATGATATCTTTGTGGAAGATATTTTTCTTGCTATGAGAGTTGAGCTTGATACAGAAGTTGTATGCTCGCAATTCGATATGGGATTTGACAGAGGTGATGTGTCTGTAAAGTTAAGTTACAAGGGAACCATTAATCTTTCGCAGGATCAGGTATGCTATCAAGTTATCCTTTAATTGTATCCAACTTATTTGCAAGTCGGTTAACAAAATGTTTGTGTATTTATTGTTAATTTGTTTTTGTTTTCCAGGTTCTTTTGTGTAAAAATTTCCAGGCCACGTTGCTTAGAATTCTCATACGTCGTGATATAAACAAGTTTCCAATCGGTTTAGACAAAAGCTGTTTGCATGAAGTTGACATCGACTATCTTTTGCTTCCAGCTATTGGGAAAGGGGAGAAATCAAGTGTTAATTGGTTAGCTATCAATTCTGTAAATGCATCTAATTTTACGTGCAAGTATCATCAACCCCACATATGGACAAAAAGTGGTCTAGTGTGCACTTGTAAACTACAGGATGCATTGGTTTGCACTTCCCATGTTAGTGGTAAGAATTATTTCTATATCACTACTGGTGTAATGGAATTAGATGGAAACTCGCCTATGGAACTAAGGACTGGTGAAGTTTCTACGTACAAAAATTATTATGAACAACAGTAAGTAGTTTTTTTATTTATGTTTATTCTCAGGTTATTTTATCTACTAAAGTACATTATTTTTTTGTTTACAATTTTCAGTCATGGTATATCATTGCAATTTGAACATCAGCAGCTACTTAAAGCAAGACACAATTTTCAAGCTAAAAATTATAGTGATGGACGCAAAGAAAGGAAAGAAGGAGGTTTGACCTTGATTTTTCAGTTTGTTAATTTTATTTTGTTCCTTGATCTCTCTTTAGTGCGATTGAACCAAGGATATTCAATCTTTGATGTCCATAATGCATGGAAGATCTCTCTCTCTCTTTAAATAAATTTAACAGTTTTGTGTCAGGTGTATACAAGGAGGTTAACTATGCCCATGACTATTAAAATTAGGGTTGCCTTTGTAATCAATATCAATTGTATTGTGGTGGACTTTTGTGAATGTATACCTGCCATTTTAATTGAAAGTAAATCAGGCTTGTCTGTATGGTAATTTCTTCTGAACATTTTCTTTTCGAATTAAAACTATGAAAATAATCTCTACTTGTTTGGGTGTGGCACAAAACTTTAGGCTTCTTAGTTGTTATCTCTGTATTGGGTTGCTTTGCTTGTTTCTGAAATCCAATGTTATAATCTTTACATGAATAAAATTTGCATTCGCTTCGGCGGTAACTGCTATTAACAAGAACCTAGCTACCAATGTCTCGAGGCCTAAGTATTTATTCATGTGCAAAAAAGTTGTGAAAATTTTAGTGTTAGTCTTTGAGAACTAACAATATGCGATCCAATCTAAATCCTTACTTCATGTTTTTCATTTCAGAAGCAAGCAAGGCCTTTGTTGAATTACCTCCTGAACTGTGTTCTATAATCATGTCTCCAATAAAAGATAGTATCATTTATTCCTTCTCATTTATTCCGTCAATCATGCATCGGATTGAATCATTGCTTGTTGCTTTCAACTTAAAAAAGATGCATTTGGATCATTGCGCGCAAAATGAAACTCAAATAATGAAGGTATGTACAATTGCTCAAGAAAAATTTATGTTTCCATGTGTTTTTTTTTTTCGGGAAAGGCAGTTTTATATGTCGGTTAATTGTCTTTAATAGCCAAAAAAGTTGTGAAAACAAATTATCTTACTGCAAGTTTTCTTGTATACTTTATATATACATAAGCAGTTGTGTCAGTCAATACTCGATGAAGACTGGGAAGAAACTTGTCAGTGGGAAATGGTCTACGTTAGCATCTTTTGGTTGATTTGTATTAGTGTTCTTTCAAAGTGTAGGTTCATACTTACACTAAAAGGTATCTGCAATTGGCATTGTAGGTGTTAGAGGCAATAACTTCTAAGAGATGCAACGAGCCCTTCCATTACGAGTCTCTAGAGACTCTAGGAGATTCCTTTTTAAAATATGCTGTCAGTCAACAGCTTTTTAAAACCTATCAAAGTGACCATGAAGGTCTCCTTAGTTTGAAGAGGGAAAAGATAATTTCTAACGCAGCACTCTACAAGTTCGGGTGCAGTTCTGGCCTTCCGGTATTCTCTCCCTCTTTATTTATTTCTGATATTATTGTTTCAGTTTTTATCCATTCTCAGAGATGAATTTTCATGGTTTTAGAATCCTTCATTATTATCATAAGGATTGCATTATCATCTTGAAACATCAGAATTCTGAATTATTTTTTATTTGCAGGGTTTCATACGAAATGAGCCATTTGATCCTCATTCCTGGCCCATTCCTGGTGATAAATCTGGAAGTTTTAAAATAGAAGAGTTTATTAGCAAGGGGAAAAAGATTTATATTTCTGGACAAAGAAAATTAAAGCGAAAGCTTATTGCTGATGTAGTTGAGGCACTAATTGGTGCCTTCCTCAGCTCTGGTGGTGAAAAGGCTGCATTGTTGTTTATGGATTGCGTTGGTATTAAAGTGAATTTTAATAAAATACCCTATGAGAGGCACTTTGACATTCAACCGGAGAAACTGATTCATGTCACCTTTTTAGAATCACAATTGAATTATTCATTCCATGACCGTACTCTTTTAGTGGAAGCTCTGACCCATGGTTCTTACATGTTGCCTGAAGTTCCTAGATGTTATCAGGTAATTTACTTTTGCTTATTATTCATCATATGGAAACAAGACATTGCATTATCACAAATTTATTATGTACGAATGAGCTTTCTCCAACCCCATATTGACTAGCCTATCTTTTGGTGGGATCTGATAAATAGTAATGGAACACATTCTTCATGATCAATCATTTCTAGTTCATATTCTTGTTACTTTTGATTCATTTATCTCTATTTGTAAATAATGTACTCCTTGCCCTGCAGAGACTAGAGTATCTTGGAGATTCAGTACTGGATTATCTGATTACTTGGCACTTGTTCAAAAAATATCCTGGCATGTCTCCAGGGCAGTTAACTGACATGAGATCAGCTTCTGTGAATAACGATTGTTATGCATGGTCTGCCATTAAGCACGGTTTGCACAAACATGTACTCCATGCCTCACAAGAACTGCATAAACATATTGCTATATCACTAGACAGTTTTGATAAGGTATCTTCATCGTCAACTTTTGGATACGAGTTAGAGACATCACTTCCTAAGGTTAGTTGTTAAAATTTACTTCATAGGTTCATATGATTGTTATCCAGTATTGAGTTAACGCTATCTAGATTTGTTGTGACCCGTTTCCTTGTTTTCAAAACCCATAGAATGTTGAAGGTGAATTAGTTACTTTACTACACTAAAGAACTAAACATTATTGGTAAATTTGATCAAAATCTTATGATTCTCCAATGTAAAGTATCTTTCAAACATTATCTTGCTTTATTGCCTTCGCTAGGATCATTAGTTCTTTGGCATATCTTACTTTTAGTTTTGCAGCAGAGTTGTATTTGTGACTTATACGATGATCTACAATGTGTTAACCATTACAAAACTCATAATGTAATTTCTTATTGTTTGATAGGTGCTTGGAGACATTATAGAATCTCTGGCTGGAGCGATTCTTGTTGATTCAGGATACAATAAGGAGGTTGTGTGGCAAAGCATAAGGCCACTTTTGGAACCCCTTGTCACACCAGAAACATTGAAGCTCCATCCCATCAGAGAGTTGAATGAACTTTGCCAGAAAAGAAGTTATAATATTATACAAGACATTGTGACCCGCAAAGATGGCGTAACTAATTACAGAATGGAGGTAGAAGCTGATGGAATCACTCACCAGTTTGAGTATCTCGGTCCTGCTCTTAAGAACACAGCCAAGAAGATAGTCCACAAAGAAATTTTGATTTCTTTGAAGGAAGAAAAGTTATAATAGGATAGACACACAAGTTTTGATTGGTTAACCAATCATTAGGTTCTCATTAGTGTTTGTTTTAATTTGGTCTTGTAACGGTTTTCTCCATTCCACTTGTACAAAGGTTATATATTCCTCTATATACAAAAATAAATGAAGATTTCTAACTGTCATCTTCATTCATTGTAAATTTTAGTCATATATAAAATAAATATATATTTTTTAATACATGGTTTAGGTTTTGATACCACTAACACAACAAAGAAAATGGATCCTTGTTTTGAAAAACTTGGTACTTTGTTGAGAACTGGTCCAAGTTGTTTTGCAACTTCTGTGAAAAAGTTTACTATTAGTCATTATGTTTGTCTTTTTACAAGAGATGCTGGAACATTGGAAATATATCTAAGGAAGAGAAATTTTGATCATGTCTATGCAACAAATATAAAGAATCGCTTCAATAAAAAAATTTGTCACTACTTATCAATTTGGTGTAATTTTCAGCCAATTCATTATATTAAATTATAAATAATAGAAGACTGGTTTGCCAGTTTTTTGAATTAAAATAAAAATTAAATAATTATAATTTACAGGATTACAATTTCTGTGTTGTATATGAAAAATGTAAATATATAATCACATTATAGTTTAAATTATAAACATTTATAAATTAAATTTGTTATATATTATAATATAGTAACATGTAAGAAAATACTTCCCTTATAATGTGTTCTCGAACTAGTCTGGGGACTGGGAGAACTATTGATTCAGGATGCTGTTCGGTCGGTCTTCGTGTATCCAACACTCTTCAGTCTTCCTCGCCGGGTGGCTCCTCAGACGGGTGGGGTACCTGCAGATGGCAATCCAACGCTCAAGTTAGTAGGGTGGCCGTGTTCGGCTGTCAGAACACTGTAGATAATGACGTACCTTTTTTCTTGGAATGCTTGATATTTATATTACATTGATGGGCCCTTGTTGTTGGGCCGGATTAAGGAGTTGGTATGCGATTAGGGTTGGATTAGGTCATCCCTTAACTATGGGTTAGTCTTGCTAACCAGGTCAACCTTTGACTTGAGCGTCTCATGTCGGTCGGCCACGTATGCCACGTGGTCGACCTTGTCGTTTAGGTTGGGGTTTGGTTCTTTGAGTCGGCCGAGTTAGGTAGAGCGGTCGGCCATCCCAGTACAGTTGCCTCCCAGGCTCAAGAGGTGGTACAGCCGAAGAGTCTGAAGAATGGGCCTCGGGCAGTTTGTGTAATGATGAGTGAAGTGACAGTAAGGGGCGTCTGAACGACTGATGTAACGTGCATTTATGAGGGGTTTTTTACGCGCCAAGCGATGTGGGACGTTGGATCAAGCAGATCCAATGGTTGAGATTTTGTGACGTTTAGGTTTCCAAGGTTCCTCCAGGCTATAAATAGGGGCTGGGAACAGTTGCGCTTTACGCGTTATCTTTGATTGAGCTTCGACACTTTGAACTGATCCGACCGATCTTGGTTGCTTCCTTCATTCGCCTAAAGGTTAGTCATGTCTACTCATTCGCGTCCAACTTCTTCTTCTAAGTCTCCTCCCGAACCTCCTTCTTGTTTGTCGTCTTCCTCGTCCTCCTCTTCTTCTTCCTCCTCTTTGTCTAACCAGGTTACTCCGGTCGGGGTAGTGGGGGGTGCTGCTTCCCCACCGGGGTTGGTGAGGGACGATGCTAGTAACGCGTCGGATAGGTCGGTCCCTTTGGAACGGCCGCGCCCTCATGTGGGGCCTGCCTGGGTTGACCCCAAGGTGTGTGAGGTGTCGTCCTTTTTCTACACGGAAACCTCGGTGGCTGAATTCTTGGACGAGGTTCCTGTCTTAAAGGCTTTGACCGAGGAGTCCTTGTTGGCGTTCGACCCTTGTTCCCTGGAGGACCGTGTGTATAGGGAGCGGTCATCCACCGAGCCCCCCTACTTTTTTATGTACAGTTGCCTTTTTGCGGACCTCCATGTGTCCCTTCCCTTTGATGCCTTCACGGCCGAGGTCCTTAAGGAACTAAATCTCGGTTTCCTTTGTTCTGGTCGAGGAAGCCTACAAAGATAACAGATTGGGCGAGATCGGCCTATCCGAGTGAGCATGAGCGGTTAATCTTTTCTTTGTTCGATAATCTCCCCAAGAAGCTCCCCACTCGGCCGCTCATGCCGCTGTACACGGTGACCGATCGCGCGACAGCCTTCGAGGGTATGTGGTTTAACACTTGTCTGTTTTGTTTTTCCTGCTTTGTCTGACCGGTTTTATTTTATTTGTTTGCAGAAATCGCCAAGAGAGAAATACCGCAAGCGGTCAGTATGCTACACGCTTTGAAGAACAAGCTAAGTGAGAAGAGGGGGGCCGCTGGTCCTAAGGCCCCGATCGAGGAGAGTGCCCGGGCGGGCCCCTCTAAGGGCTTTAAGAAGCGCGGTCAGGATGGGCGCAACATTGCCCATACCGTGAGGGCGGCGGGGCAACTATCGACACCTCCCCCAAGCCGATCGGTGAGGGCTGCGTCACCGCCCACCGATGATTTCAACCGCTCGATCCCAACGGCGGTGGCGGTGCCCGTGTCTGCCTCAGGTGTCTCAACCTTAGCGTTGCTGGGGGGGCGATCGGTCCTTCTCGCGGGCCGTTAGCTTCAACCTGCCCTCCGGCATCGAGGGGGTAATAAGATTGGTCCCCGAGGACGATCTTCTCGACAGCGGCGTCGAGATTGTTAGAAAAGATGGCTTTAAACTAGAGGGGGGGGGGGGGGTGAATTGTTTAAAAGGGTTTTCACAAACTTTTCAAAACTAGAATGAATTTATTTCAGAAACCAATTAATTCAGCAATTCAGTTAGCCAAAACAGCAAGCAAAAGCTGTAGTACTAGAAAAACAATTGGTTGTTTCGTAGAAACAATCGGTTGTTTATACCAGCAAACAACAAATAAACTGAATTTAAAGAGTTAGAGATAGAGAGATTGTACACAGTTGTTTATACTGGTTCACTACAAACTAGAGCTACATCCAGTCTTCTTAGAAACCCTGAGGATATCCACTAAGCAACCACACCTTGATCACTTACACAACAACCAAGAGAATGACCTTGAACACCTCAAGAAACACACTCTCCTTGGCCAACACTAAGATTGCTGATCTTGAACACCTCAAGAACACACAACCAATCTCAGCAAACACAAACGAAATTGTTCAACAGAGTACAAAGATTACACTTGTTACAGATGAATATCTGAAATCAATACAAGTAGAATCCTATTTCAGCACCTTGATCAATCACAAAACTTTTAGCAATCTCAGCACTTTGAAAAACTCTTAGAAAAACTTTGTCAAAAAATTACTTATTCTCAAATATGTTTTTCTTAATATATTCAAAGATGTAGTTTGTTATCAAATCTTAACAAACTCTTAAGTTGCATTAAAAGATTGGTCAAAGTATTTAATGACTGGAGCGTATACAGTTAAAGCATTTAAAGCTCAGTCAAAGAAAACAGTTTTTCTCTAATGGTCCCAAAACAAACAATCGGTTGTTTCCTCGAATCAATCGATTGTTTTGGTACTTAACAGTTTCAACCATTCAAAAACAGTTTTCAATCTTTCTCAAAACACCTAAGTATAAACAATCGGTTGTTTCGACAAAACAATCGGTTGTTTCAACTTAGTTTGAAAAACATTTTGCTTTCATAAAGATTGAGATGCTAATTGCTTGAGATTTAATCAAAGGGTGGATTACAATATATAAACTACTCCAGAACAAAGCTTAAACCAACACAGCAACATCAAGCAAAGCAGAGGCTTCAACATCCTTCAAAGGATTTGGATTCTTCAAAACATTGAACATCACAAGGTTCAACAATCTCCCCCTATTTGATGAAGACAAATCCCTGATGCTTGTATTGTACCTGATTAAATCTGAAGCAGTTCCTGCAATAGAACTTTGAGCAATACATTGAATTTCTGATATTCTGTTAGCCTACAGATAAACAGTTTAAAGCTTAAAAACATCTAATATCAGAAACATATTACATATTCCAAACAGTTTTATCAACTTTAAAACAGAAACTTAAAACAAACTAGAAACACAACATATATCTCCCCCTATTTGTCTTCACAAATAGACAAAGATAAGAGGTAAAACAAGATATTGTTTTGATTACATCAGAATAAAACAGCAACAGCAAAAGGAAAGAAATTTTAAAACCAGAAAAGAACAGCAAAAAACAATCGATTGTTTCGATGACCAATCGGTTGTTTTTCCTTCATTCTTCTTCATCAGCAAACTGAAGATCATAGATTTGATTCTGGACAGCTTCAATTTGTTCATCCAGAGTCATAAACCTTGCATCCATGTTGTCAAACCTGGTGTCAATCCTTTGGAAATTACTAACACAGAGATCATGGAGGGTCCTTTGATTTTCAGCAAAGCTATCAAGCCTATTCATCATTTGTCTTTTAAAAGACGACATGGTTGGCATTCTTTCTCCTTGATGTCCATCAGCAGCACTAGGCCTTGCATCTTGAAAATATTCAGTTGGATTTTCACGTTGAACATCCATGTCAGCAGGTTCATCTTGTTCAAGATTAGCAGCACCACTAGATGAGGCACCATGATCACCTTCCTTGCTTATTCATTTTCCACCTACTTTTGAAAAGCCCATCTTGCTGAGTGATCCATTGTTCAACTCTTGAGTTGACTTGACCAGCTCAGAAGTTTCATCTTCAAGATTAACTTCAAAATAGAGTAGAAACTTAGATATTAAAATAGCATAAGGATAATGATAATCACCTAACCTCACGGCTTTTTGCATGTGTTCTTTGATTATATGAATCCAACTGATCTTGACTTTCTTGGTGATGCAGAAGATATAAACCAGATCTTCTTCAGTTAGCACAGAGTGATTACTCCCCCTTGGAGTTAGAATCCAAGTTACAATGAGAGCAAGCAACCTCTCATCAAGCTTCAAACCTCCAACTGAGCATGTACTAACTTGAACATGTTGATTCTTCAAGCAACTTTTGAAGAACTGGATTTTATTAAAATCCTCCACCACACCAAGATTTCCCTTGTTGATTCTCAGACCAGAAAACTTAAGTCCAGCAACAGCAGCCCAAACTTCATGAGTTATCTCCATTTCCACACCTTTCACATGATAAACTAGATTGTTTCCCTCAAACTTCAAGTTTGTGTAGAATACCCTCACCAAATCTGGATAAATGTTTCCCTTCATCTCTAGGAACTTTCTGAGAGATTGATCCTTGAGCAGCCTTCTCACATTATCAAGCTTTTGACTTTTCAGCCAATCAAAGCATACAACCTTGGGGTTGTTTATCTTCTTGATACTTGTCTCATATCTATACTTCTCAATGAGATCATTGTCTCCAGAAAACCAGCCTTCTAGCCTTCCTCCAGACCTTACAACCTTGGTTTTGACTCTCTTGGAGGTGGGAGGGGTTGATTCCATGACAGCAGAGACGAAAACAGAGGAGAGAACACTTCACAGATTTTTTTCAAGAGATGGTGCAAGAGATATTGCAAGAGATGTTGCAATTGCTTGTTCTTGTGGAAGAATTCTGCACTGGATTTTATAGCAGTAAGAGAATCAATTTGAATTTAATTTCATTCAATGGGTACCTGATTTTCAGAGAGAGAGGACTTGACTCTGTTCTGCACAGAAAATGTCAGAAAAAGCTGAAAATCACATGGTCTTCACATGTGATCTTTGACTAGTCATTAAGGCTCTTGAATATCCAAGATTTTGGAATATATTCCTTTATGACTGTTGTAACTTCTTTCTGAACATGATCAGTTTTCAACACAGATCTTTTGACCAAGATTCTCTCTTTTAAATTGATCTGCAACGGATAGAAATTCAAAAAAGCAATTAAATCAATTTCTTCATAGTGCTGTCAGACTCAAAACAATCGGTTGTTTTTCTGCAGCAGTTAAAAACTTGATTTTTGAAATTTTAAGCATGAGCAGAAGCAGTTTAAATCAGATGACATTGATTAAAAGAAAATTAATCACAAGAAAGAACTTTGAAACAGAGATTGAGAACAAATAAAGGAAAGTCTTATCCTTATGTTGATTCTTCAATGAGCCAATTGCTTGTTGATCAAGAAAACTCCTTTTCACTGTTTTGATCTTTTGCATAGCATTGATTCAGCTTCAATGACTGCCTTTTTCTTCAACAGCTTGATCAGATGGCTCAGTTCTTCTTTTTCTCTTTATTTTTCCTGCATAAACAATTTCAAGTAGCAAGATTTGGTCCCCTTACAAATTTGGGTCCATTTGACTTTTCTTTGCAGTTAGAAACATCACATCCCTTAGGAATCCATTTCATAAAACCTTTAGGAACATAATATTTTCTAATTTTACAGAATCTAACAGAGTGGCCTTTCTTCGTGCAGTAAAAGCATGTAACAACCGGTTGTTTCGTCTTAACAATCGGTTGTTTTTCTGATTTTATTGAAAAACTTTTTGAAAACATATCTTGCTTGTTCTGTGGGTTGAAGTCTAAACTAGCCTTTCCAAAAACACAACTTTGAGATGCCAAGACATTCTCAAAGTTTGATTTCCCCTTTGAAAGCTTGTCCACAGTTTCAACAAGATAGTGAACCTTTTTCTCAAGATTTTCACAATTTGTGCAAATGAGAGTATCACACTTGCAAGAGGCATTTTTGAAATGATTTTCCAATTTTTCAAAATCACTTTTTGCTTTTCTCAGATCCTCTTCAAGTGATTTAACTTTCTTTTCAAGCCCACTGTTAAGATCTTTCAATCAGTTGTTTGAAAGAACCAATCTATTAGCTTCATCATGTGTTTCTTGAAAAGCTTCAAGTAATTCACTATAATTTTGTTCATTTAAGGAAGCACATGAACTTACCTCACTTGAACTGCAAGAATCATCACCATTCTCAGCTACCAAACATATGTTTGCTTTTTCATCTTCACTTGATGAAGAACTTGATGATGACACCTCATTTTCATCCCAAGCTATGTAGGCTCTTTTTGTCTTGCCTTTCTTCTCCTTGTAGCTTGTCTTTTTCTCTTTGCTCTTGTTAGGACAATCTGCCTTTATGTGACCTTGCTCACCACAACCAAAACAAGTATAGTTATTTGAATTGAATTCATTAGGTTTCTTGTTTCCATACCTATCCTTGTTGTTGTCTTTGTTGCGGTTTCTTTTTAGGAATTTGCTGAATTTTCTTGACAGCAAACTAAGATTTTCCTCATCACTATCATCACTTGAATCTTGCTTTCCCTTATGCTTGGATGCTTTCAAGGCTATGCTCCTTGTGTGCTTATCTTCACTCTCTTGAACATTGAGTCTATTCATCTCTAGCTCATGTTCCCTAAGCTTTCCAAACAAAGAAGCAACACTTAATGATGTTAGATCTTTAGATTCAGAAATAGCAGTTACCTTTGGTTGTCATGCTCTATCAAGACATTTCAAGATCTTGATGTTCAGCTCTTCTTTGTCAAACGTCTTGTCTAGGCTCATAAGGTGATTGATGATGTGTGTAAACCTTTTCTACACCTCAGCTATTGTTTCTCCTTTAAGCATTCTAAACATCTCATACTCTTGGATGAGAGCATGCTTTATAGCTCTTTTCACCTCATTTGTTCCTTCATGAGTGACTTCCAAAGTGTCCCACATTTCTTTTGATGATTTGCATTGTGAGACCCTGAAAAACTCATCAAAATTTAAAGCAGAGGTCATAATATTTTTGGCAATGCAATCGAATTTGGCCTTTTTGCTTTCTGCATCAGTCCATTGAGACCATGGCTTCTCAATGACAGAACCATCTTTTTCTAACTTTGGGATAAAAGGACCATTTTCAATTGCATCCCAAATTCCTTTCTCAAGAGATTCCATAAATATTTTCATTCTAACTTTCCAAAACTGGTAATTCAAACCACAAAACAAGGGTGGTCTGTTAATTGAGGCACCTTCCCCAAACGGTAGTCTATCAGCCATTTTAAAATGATTTTTAGGATCAACTTGAATGACTTTCAAGAACCAAGCTCTTGATGCCAATTGTTAGAAAAGATGGCTTTAAACTAGAAGGGGGGGGGGGGGGTGAATTGTTTAAAAGGGTTTTCGCAAACTTTTCAAAACTAGAATGAATTTATTTCAGAAACCAATTGATTCAGCAATTCAGTTAGCCAAAAGAGCAAGCAAAAGCTGTAGTACCAGAAAAACAATCAGTTGTTTATACCAACAAACAACAAATAAACTGAATTTAAAGAGTTAGAGATAGAGAGATGTACACAGTTGTTTATATTGGTTCACTCCAAACTACAGCTACATCCAGTCTTCTCAGAAACCCTGAGGATATCCACTAAGCAACCACACCTTGATCAATTACACAACAACCAAGAGAATGACCTTGAATACCTCAAGAAACACACTCTTCTTGGCTAACACTAAGATTGCTAATCTTGAACACCTCAAGAACACACAACCAATCTCAGCAAACACAGAAACGAAATTGTTCAACAGAGTACAAAGATTACACTTGTTACAGATAAATATCTGAAATCAATACAAGTAGAATCCTATTCCAGCACCTTGATCAATCACAAAACTCTTAGCAATCTCAGCACTTTGAAAAACTCTTAGAAAAACTTTGTCAAAAAATTACTTATTCTCAAATCTGTTTTTCTTAATATATTCAAAGATGTAGTTTGTTATCAAATCTTAACAAACTCTTAAATTGCATTAAAAGATTGGTCAAAGTATTTAATGACTGGAGCGTATACAGTTAAAGCATTTAAAGCTCAGTCAAAGAAAACAGTTTTTCTGTTATAATCCCAAAACAAACAATCGGTTGTTTCCTCGAATCAATCGGTTGTTTTGGTACTTAACAGTTTCAACCATTCAAAAACAATTTTCAATCTTTCTCAAAACACCTAAGTATAAACAATCGGTTGTTTCGACAAAACAATCGGTTGTTTCAACTTAGTTTGAAAAACATTTTGCTTTCATAAAGATTGAGATGCTAATTGCTTGAGATTTAATCAAAGGGTGGATAACAACATATAAACTACTCCAGAACAAAGCTTAAACCAGCACAACAACATCAAGCAAAGCAGAGGCTTCAACATCCTTCAAAGGATTTGGATTCTTCAAAACATTGAACATCACAATGCCCTAATGGAGAAGGAAGCCGTTGCCGAGAGCAAGGGGAAGGAGGCGGCCGACGCCGAAGTTCTGAAGACCATGGAAGATACCTTGGTTTTAATCAACCAAAGCTTCGATCTGGCCGTCCGCCAGGCCGAGGTGCTCTATGGCGGCCCTCCACCTTCTACTCAATTTGACCAAGAGATGGAGGTTGTCAATTGTCGTTTGGTCCCTGCGGGTGGCGACCAGCCTATTGAAGAAGTTGATCCTTCAATCGCCATTCTGAACGTTGAAGACTAGGGCGATCGGTCTAGGTGGTGTTTTTCTTTTTGTTCCCTCGGGGCCAGGGTGTGGCCCCCACCTTTTGGACTAATATGATGAAGTCTTTTCTTTAGTCATTTGCATGTTTTTCTTTGGGTTTGGACGAATGAGCTTCGATGAACCGATGTCGGAGAAATAATAAATTAAGTAACTGGAACGAACCAACGCCGGTCGGAGTAAAATTGAAGTAAAATCAGCTAAGTAATTGGGATGAATCGACACCGATCGGCTTAATTTTAATTGAAGTAGAATCAACCAAGTCATTGGAATGAATTGACGCCGGTCGACTTACTTGAACTAATTTTAATCGTAGAATCAACCAAGTCATTGGAATGAACTGACGTTGGTCGGCTTACTTGAACTAATTTTAATCGTAGAATCAACCAAGTCATTAGGGCGTTGGGGGATGTGCCGAGTTAGGATTCACCCTGGCCAACATGTGTGGGCTTCGGGAGGGGATGCCGATTAAGGCTACATCATGGTGGAGCTGTATATGGGTTTCGGGAGGGCATGCCGCTTAGGGCTACATCCTGGTCGAACCATGTATGGGCTTCGGGAGGGTATGTCGGTTAGGGCTACATCCTGGTTGAGCCGTGTATGGGTTTCGGGAGGGTAATGCCGGTTAGGGCTACATCCTGGTCGAACATTGTGTGTCGTTCGTAGTCTACACAATATTGTAGAAAACGCCTCGTTAAAACCTCTCTGACCGATGGTGTAGTCGGGCAAGGAAAGAGTGTGTGTATTTTATTCATGTTTAGCTAAAATAAAACTTTAGGTGTGTTGCATTCCACGTCCTAGGTACAATTTTTCTTGATAATTGTTCTAAACGATAAGCTCATCCTTCTCCTACTTCTCGGATTCGGAATGGCCCTTCCCAATTTGATGAGAACTTGTCGTCTGAATTCCTAGCGTTGTTGCGCATTCTCCAGACGAGGTCGCCTTGGTGGAAGCTTATGGGTCAGACCTTCGAGTTGTACCTTCTTGACGCTCGGAGTTTGCATGCTGCTTCTCGTATCTTGCTTTTGTCGCGAAGCTCGTTCAAGAGGTCTAGGCCGACCGCTAGGATTTCCTTATTGAGGGATAGGTCGAAGAGTTGGCGTCTGATGAATGGTTCGCCGACCTCCACCGGTATTATAGCCTCGGTGCCGTATGTGAGGCCGTAGGGGGTTTCTTGCGTGGTGGACTGTGGAGTACAGCGATACGCCCATAGGACCTCGGGCAGCTCCTCTGTCCATCTTCCTTTTGCGGTGCTGAGTCTCTTTTTTAGTTCGTTCAGCAAGACTTTGTTGGCTGCTTCTGCTTGTTCGTTTGTTTGTGGGTGCTCGACGGAGCTTGTGAGGGATTTGATGTCGAGGTTGTTGTAGAAGGTCATGAGGCCCTGGTCGATGAACTGTCGGCCGTTGTCGGATACTATTGAGTGTGGTATACCGAATCGGCATACTATGTTTTTTCACACAAAGTTTTGAACGTTTCGAGCGGTTATGGTGGCTAGGTGATGTGAATGTAACTACAAGAACACATGATTCTTGACATTCTTAGGAGCAACTTGAGCTGGATTTGAAAGGCACTTTACTTTAGAATTGGATCAATGTTCTAATTCAAGAACTCACCAAAACTTAGCACCAACCAAGACTCATATGGAAGTCCATGTATTGTCAAATTGAATCAAACACAAGGAATGAAGAACAAGGAAGATAAACCGAACAGAAATGAAAAGAAAAGCTACTGAACTGAATAGAATAAAGAACACAATGCTGGAAACACAAAATTAAACGGTAGAAAAAGAAGTAAAACTCTAGGAATCAAAACTACCGAATGGAAAATTGAAGAAAAGGGAAGAAGAACACTTATAGGAAGATGCTTGCTGGATTTTGAGGATTGGAAGAAGCCATTCACGCCACTTGGAACCTTGAACCAAGATAAGTGATGGAGTGCCACCACTTGAAGCTCACCATAGCTCACAAGATAAGGCAAAGAAGAGGAAGACTCAAAACTCACAAATTCTCTCCAAAATTGAGTATAGTCTCTCTACTATAAAATTCCAATCTGCATTGTACAATCTAAGCACCTTTATTTATAGCCTAGAGGTGCTGAAAATGCAAACTAAATGGCACACAAATGCAATGAAATTCGGCGCCAATCTAGACAATGAAGGAAGTGTGACTTTCCTTCCTAGATTGGCACCCCCTAGGCTCCTATCTACACTCCCCCCTAGACTCCCTTACTACTTACACCTTTTTATTACATTCACACCCCTATTCTACAAAAGAAATAAGAAGAGCCATTTTATTATACTCTTGTCCCAAAGCTCTTGCCATGCTCCTAGTAATTCGTTGGGCTTGGGCCCCTTGTTGGGCTTGGACCCCTTGATGGGCTTGGGCCCCTTGTTGGGCTTGGGCTTCATGGCCTTGAGCATCCTCTACTTGGTTTCCATCATACTCCCCGGGTTGAAGAGAATTCGTCCACGAATTTGGGAAACCTGCAGCAAAAGGAGTGAGATCAGTAACATTGAAAGAATTACTACCAAGATAAGTAGAGGGCATAGCTAACTCATAGGCATTATCATTAATCCTCTTGATGACTTGGAAAGGGCCATCACCACGAGGCATAAGTTTGGACTTCCTTAGAGAAGGAAATCTATCCTTTCTCAAATGAAGCCAAACCCAATCACCGGGCTCAAAGATTAATGCCTTTCTCCTTTGGTTGGCAGTGTCAGCATACTTACCAACTTTCTTCTCAATTTGTAACTTGATGCGGTTATGCAAATCTTTAACAAAAGATGCCTTTTCAAAACCGTCTTTGCATAGAACCTCATCAAGTACAGGAATGTGAAGAAGATCTAGAGGTGTGAGGGGATTAAACCCATAAAAAACCTCAAAAGGAGAATGGTTAGTGGTGGAATTCACTACTCTATTATAGGCAAATTCAACATGAGGTAGTAAATCCTCCCAAGCCCTTGGATTCCCGGAAATAAAGCATCTCAATAATTGACCCAAAGTTCTATTAACCACTTCGGTTTGACCATCAGTTTGGGGGTGGCAGGTAGTAGAAAACAGAAGTTTGGTGCCAAGTTTCCCCATAAGGTCCGCCAAAAGTGACTTAAGAACTTAGAATCCCTATCAGATACTATACTTCTAGGAAGTCCATGCAAACGAACAACTTCCTTGAAGAAGAGATTTGCAATATGGCATGCATCATCCACTTTGTGGCATGGAATAAAATGAGCCATTTTAGAAAAACGGTCCACTACCACAAAGATGGAATCCTTACCCTTCGATGTCTTGGGTAGTCCTAAGATAAAATCCATAGAAATATCAACCCAAGGCATTGTAGGGATAGGAAGAGGGGTATATAAACCATGGGGTTGGACCTTATATTTAGCTTTCCTACATGCTATACATCTATCACAGAAGGTAAGTACGGATTTGCGCATGTGAGGCCAAAAGAAATGTTCATGCAATGTTTCTAAGGTCTTAGCTACCCCAAAATGTCCCATAAGCTCACCCTCATAAGCCTCTCTAACAAGAGATTGTCTAATGGATCCTTGGGGAACACAAAGTATTTTTCCTTTGAAAAGAAAACCATTATGTAAGAAAAAGTCTTTGTGACCTCCCTTGGAACACTCTTGATAGATTAGAGAGAAATCTAAGTCATCATGATAAAGTTCCTTTATGTGATCAAAACATAAATATTGAACATTTAAAACATTTAACAAGGTATATCTTCGTGAAAGAGCATCGGCCACTACATTAATTTTACCTTGTTTATGTTTGATCACATAAGGAAATTGCTCAATAAACTCCTCCCACTTAGCATGTCTCTTATTAAGCTTGCTTTGGCTTTTCAAATATTTAAGGGACTCATGATCACTATGAATCACAAATTCCTTTGGAAAAAGATAATGTTGCCAATTTTGCAAAGCTCTAACAAGAGCATAAAGTTCTTTATCATAAGTGGAGTAATTGAGATGACTCCCTTTGAGTTTCTCACTAAAATAAGCGATGGGGTGTCCTTCTTGAAGGAGGACGGCCCCAATGCCTATATTAGAGGCATCACACTCTATTTCAAATGTCTTAGCAAAGTTAGGAAGGGCTAGAATGGGGGCTTTAGTTAATTTATCCTTCAAAGTTTGAAAAGCGTTTTCTTGCTCTTGTCCCCACTTAAAAACCACATCCTTCTTTATTTAAAGGTGCGGCAATTGTACTAAAGTCTTTCACAAACCGCCTATAAAAACTAGCAAGTCCATGAAAGCTTCGTACTTCATTGACATTGGTGGGTGTAGGCCAATGTTGAATTGCTGCAACTTTTGTTTGATCTACATGCACCCCTTTATGACTAACCACAAACCCTAGGAAGTCTATATGATCTAATGCAAAGAAACATTTAGCATGGTTAGCATACAACTTCTCCTTCCTAAGGGTTTCTAGAACTTGTCTAACATGTGACTCATGATCTTCTAAGGACAAGCTATATATAAGAATATCATCAAAGTAAACCACAACAAACTTGCCAATGAATGCTCTTAAAACATGATGCATGAGTCGCATGAAGGTACTAGGAGCATTAGTCAAGCCAAAAGGCAAGACCAACCATTCATATAAACCAAATTTGGTCTTAAAAGCGGTTTTCCATTCATCACCATGTTTAATTCGAATTTGATTGTAACCACTCTTAAGATCAATTTTGGAAAATATTTTAGACCCATGTAATTCATCCAACAAGTCATCTAACCTAGGAATGGGATGCCTATATTTGATGGTGATGTTATTTATAGCGCGACAATCCGTACACATCCTCCATGTCCCATCCTTTTTAGGGACAAGTATGACAGGCATAGCACATGGGCTCATGCTATCTTGTACCCACCCCTTAGCTAATAAATCCTCAACTTGTCTTTGAATTTCTTTGGTTTCTTGGGGATTGGTCCTATATGCAGGGCGATTTGGTAAAGAAACCCCGGGCATGAAGTCTATTTGGTGTTCAATCCCTCTTAGAGGTGGTAAGCCTTTAGGAGGATCTTGAAACACATCTTCACATTCCTTTACCAAATGGTCCAAACATGTGGGACTATCCTTAGCCAACTCATATTCAATAGGTCTAGGAATAGCTAAAAAAATAGGCTTGTGAGTAACTATTACCTTTTGAACTTGTTGGGAAGTTATGAGAAGGCTTCTCTTGGAATTTTTAATTTCTTTTTCTTTCTCTCTCTTTTCTCTCATTTTGACTTGGTCCTCATGTACCTCCTTTGGAGAGAGAGACTTGAGAATGACTTTGTGTCCATGGAAGTTAAAAGAAATTTTGTTGGTAAAGCCATCATGAAATTTTTTTCTATCAAATTGCCATGGCCTACCTAAAAGGATATGAGTAGCTTCCATTGGAACAACATCACACAAGACCTCATCTTTATATTTGCCAATGGAAAATGTAATAAGGACTTGTTTGTTCACCACTATCTCACCCACCTCACTCAACCATTGTAACTTGTAGGGCTTGGCATGAGAGATGGTAGGCAATCCAAGTTTGTCTACCACTCTTGTGCTTGCCACATTTGCACAACTCCCCCCATCCACAATCAAAGAGCAAACTCTATCATTAATAAGACACCTTGAATGAAAAATATTTTCTCTGAGTTTCATCAAAAGGTTTTAACACTTGTCCAAGCATGCGTCTTATTACTAATAGGTCACCCTCATGTGGGCTTTCACTTTCACTCTCACTTGGGGATCTAGAAGGTGAGGAATGTCTAGAAGAGTCGGACCCATGCTCACTACTATCTACCCCATCATGCATATACATAGTTCGTTTAGTAGGGCAATTAGAAGCAATATGTCCATAGCTTAAACATTTAAAACACTTCTTACTAGACGATTTTTGTGGTGATTTAGGCCTAGCATTGGAAGTGGAAGGCTTAGACTCTCTAGGTTTGAAAGTAGAGTCCTTAGAAGGAATGTTTGAAAAAGAGTTTTTATTTTTCCAAGAAGAGTGGTAGTAGTTATCTTTAGAAGAATTTTTGAAAGCATTTTTCCTTGCAAGTTGATTTTCAATTTTGCTAGCAAGGTGCACCACATTTTCCAAAGAAGAATATTCTTGTAACTCTACCATGTCTTGAATATCCCTTCGAAGTCCACTCACAAACCTAGCTATCTTAGCCTCCTCACTCTCATCCATATTAACTCGAATTAAAAGCGTGTCTAGTTGTTTAAAGTAATCATCCACACTTAGCGCGCCTTGATGAAACCGTTGGAGTTTCAACATAAGGTCTTTCCTAAAGTGTGGGGGTACGAATCTAGCGCGTAAACATGCTTTCAAATCGTTCCAAGAGACCACGGGCGGCCTCTTGTGTAGGTCAATGTCCATGAGGTATTGATGCCACCATTGCATGGCATAGTCCAAAAATTCTAAAGAAGCTAACTTAACCCTATGCTCATCCCCAACCCCATTTACATCAAAAATTTGGTCCACCTTAGCCTCCCATCCTAAGTATACATTGGGATCACTTTCACCACTAAAACTAGGAAGTTTTACATTAGGAGAACAAGGGCCAGCCACATGTTGGCGCCTCTCTTCATGGTGATGATGTCTTGGCCTTGGATTATCTTCATAATAACCATGGGAGTGCCTTGAAGAATGCCGACTAGGAGGAGGAGTTCTTTGCTCACGGTTTTGATGCATTTCTTCTCGGTTTAACTCCAAACTTTGGAGCCGTGCTTCCATCTTCCTTATCACCTCAAGATAGTGAGCATTGGATTGCTTGGCATTCTTTAAGTCCTCATAAAGGGCTGCCTTTTGTGGTGAGCATGGTTTGGAGGACTCTCCACTAGAGAAATGAGCCATGAGCAGAAAATACACAAAAACAGAAAACAAAACAGTGAAAGAAACTTGTTAGACAATTAAAAAACAGTGAGATATAGGTTGCTGGAAAATGCCCAAGAAAGCACTCAAACCACTCCAAGAAAATATTCTGTCCTCAACCAAGCCTTTCTTGTGGAATGGAGTAGCTTCAAGTGAAATATGTCACAGCAAACCAACTTACTTAAGAACAAGTCTCCACACAACTTTAAGAAGAACAAAAAGACAAGCAAGAAAAGGTGTAAACAATAAAAGCTAAACCAAAAACAGAGAGCAATGTATGACAAACTAGAAAGAATATGAATGAAAGACAATCAAGAAAAATAAGGAACTCAATGAATAAAGAAGGCACACAAAAAGAGTCCTAAAGAAAAGTGCTAGAGTAGATGAAAGAAAACAGAAAACAGCTACTGGAATTTTTTATTTTTTTTTTAAAGCAAACTCTGCTATGTTTACAGATTTAACTGTACCGATTGAAAGCGAACTGGAATGTGAAAAATTAACCACAGAAAATTCAATGTCTTAACTCAAAAATGGCATTAGAATGAGGTAAAAACAGTAAGCCAAATGAGAGAAATAAATTTTTCAAAATTGCTGCCCAATTACCGTATTCTTTTCGGCAGTATTGTACACTTTTCGTATTTTATTTATCATTTTTTGTGTACTTGGAATTTTTGAGTGATTCTTTTTTCTATGCTTTTGTAACACTTTGAAGTATGTAAATCCAAATTTTCACAAATTTCCTATGAGCCAATTAATTGCAGTAAATTGAAAACAGTAGCACGTTTGTAAGAAAACAGAGGAGCCTATTTAGGAATGAAAAACAGTATGATGAACTAACAAAGACATAATGGAAAGTATGTAAAGGAACTTGTATAGAATGAGAATACAAGCATGAACTCAAATCTAAAAATGAAAATGCACAAAGGATCAAGCAATAAACTCAAAAAACAGAAAGTAAACCAAAGCAAGAAACAATCAAAGCAATAAAAGTACTACTAGAAGTAATGACAATTATGGAATAACATGACTAAGACAAAACTTGACATGATTACAAAATTAAAAGACATAGAACAAGATATAACAACAAGTGAAAGGAAGCTTAAGGTCAGCTCTAGGAAGGAGAATGCCATTCCAAAAGAGCAGCCATACTCATATGAACAATGAGTGCTAGAAACCTTTTCACAAACACATGGTGTAACAAAAGAAAACAGCAAGAAAACTCAAAATAAATCCTAAAACAGAATGGTAAACAACTTGAATTAAAGAGCTCTTGAAAGTAAAGTGCAATTCAACTCAAAATTTAAGCAAGAAACAAGCCTAGACTCTAGATACCACATGATGTGAATGTAACTACAAGAACACATGATTCTTGACATTCTTAGGAGCAACTTGAGCTGGATTTGAAAGGCACTTTACTTTAGAATTGGATCAATGTTCTAATTCAAGAACTCACCAAAACTTAGCACCAACCAAGACTCATATGGAAGTCCATGTATTGTCAAATTGAATCAAACACAAGGAATGAAGAACAAGGAAGATAAACCGAACAGAAATGAAAAGAAAAGCTACTGAACTGAATAGAATAAAGAACACAATGCTGGAAACACAAAATTAAACGGTAGAAAAAGAAGTAAAACTCTAGGAATCAAAACTACCGAATGGAAAATTGAAGAAAAGGGAAGAAGAACACTTATAGGAAGATGCTTGCTGGATTTTGAGGATTGGAAGAAGCCATTCACGCCACTTGGAACCTTGAACCAAGATAAGTGATGGAGTGCCACCACTTGAAGCTCACCATAGCTCACAAGATAAGGCAAAGAAGAGGAAGACTCAAAACTCACAAATTCTCTCCAAAATTGAGTATAGTCTCTCTACTATAAAATTCCAATCTGCATTGTACAAGCTAAGCACCTTTATTTATAGCCTAGAGGTGCTGAAAATGCAAGCTAAATGGCACACAAATGCAATGAAATTTCGGCGCCAATCTAGACAATGAAGGAAGTGTGACTTTCCTTCCTAGATTGGCACCCCCTAGGCTCCTATCTACACTCCCCCCTAGACTCCCTTACTACTTACACCTTTTTATTACATTCACACCCCTATTCTACAAAAGAAATAAGAAGAGCCATTTTATTATACTCTTGTCCCAAAGCTCTTGCCATGCTCCTAGTAATTCGTTGGGCTTGGGCCCCTTGTTGGGCTTGGACCCCTTGATGGGCTTGGGCCCCTTGTTGGGCTTGGGCTTCATGGCCTTGAGCATCCTCTACTTGGTTTCCATCACTAGGGGCTCGGCTTCTATCCATTTTGTGAAATAGTCTACAACGACCAGTAGGTGCTTCGTCTGGCCCTTTCCATGTGAGAATGGTCCAATGATGTCTGTACCGCCCGGGTAGTCGGAAGTGATGACGTGGCAGCAAGCTATAATATAGGCGTGTTGAACGGGACACTTGGCTGGCAGAAGGGAAGGAAGTCGGGGGGCTCGTGTAGTCGCCGGTCACTAAGTTGGCGTGCTCCGATCTCTAGCATACCTAAACCGGCGGTCACCAGGTTTGTGATGTAGTCGCCGGATGCGAACCCAGACGACCAAGTGATCAGAGATTGCTGAAGGATTAGGAAAGCTTGTTCCAGGCTTTCGAAGCAGAGGATGAAGTTGTCAGATGGTCATTCCCTAGCTAGCCAGAGGTTGAGGTCGGGGAACGGCTTACCCGGGCATGTATGATGAAGCAAGTGAAGTATATCATGATGGCGGCCGGCGAGACCACAGGGAAGGTGTGTATGATGACACCCGTACTCGCCACGCAGAAAAGATCACGCTCCAAGGCAGTTATGCGCTGAGTCGCTTCCTGCATAAGTAACTTAGCCGAAAGCCTGAAGAGTAAAAGGTGACGCCCAAGTCAAGGATGCTCCAGATGGTGACACGTGTACAGCTGGATACGAGCCACGTGTCCAAATGTGTAATTGTCAGGAGAGAGAAAATGCACAGGTATATAAGGAATCCTAACGAACTTCTGAGGTACGCGCGCGTTTTAGAATACTTCTTTACGCTTGCGAGAACTTGAGTACGCTGAGAGAGAATTTTGCACGGTTCCTGAAGTTCTTAGTTTCTCTTAGTATTTTGGTGGTTCAGTCGCTGACTTGGGCGTCGGAGCGTGATCAGCCGCAGCGGTGCCGTTCTGTCTTTTGCAGGTTCTTGAGGTGAATCAAGGCGAAGGACGGAAGCTAACACGGCGCAAAGTCGATCCAGATTTGACGAGGCAAGGCTCTTGTGTCCTGGTCAACAGGCAGGATCAATGTCCACCCCCCACATGGCGAATGGCCAGGGTGACGTCATGTTGTGCAGTTCCTCTGGCTTTTGATGGTGGAGGGGGTCGAACTCTTGGCATTTTTGGCATTTTTTACCGTAGTCCGCGCTGTCCCCGTGTACGGTCGGCCAGTAGTACCCTCCTCGGATAACTTTGGCCGCCATAGTTCGGGCTCCGGAATGGCTTCCGCACGCTCCATCATGAATTTCTTGCAACACGTATTAAGATTGCTCCTTTGTAAGGCATTTTCGGAGAGGTGTCGAGTACCCTCTTCGGTATAGGTCCTGGCTGATCATGGTGTATCGGGCACACTGCCGTCTGATGCTTTTCTCTTCTCCTGGCTGGCATGTCCCATGCTCTAGGTACTGGATGATTGGGCTCATCCACGTGTGGGTTTCAGTGACCTCCATGCACTCGGTGTCACACACGCTAGGTTCTGGCAGACGCATTTGGACGATCGATCGGTGGTGGCTATGTTTTCCAGCAGTGGTATGTGCTCGGCTGCGACTCTGTCGAACTTGGCGATGACGTTGTTGACCGTGTGGTAATACCGCTGGAGCAGGGGTTCTTTGACTTCAAATTCTCCTTTTATCTGACCGACCACCAGTTGGGAGTCGCTCTTGCACATGACCTCTTATGGGCCTAGGTCGTTTGCTAGGTTGAGGTCGGCCAGTATAGCTTCATATTCCGCTTGGTTGTTCGTTGCTTTGAATGAGAACTGAAGTGCTTGTTCGATTAAGAGGTCTCCAGGGCCCTCCAGGACGACCCCTGCACCACAAGCTGTTTTGTTGGACGAATCGTTCACGTAGAGTACCCATTTGGCGGGGGTCTCTGGGTGTGGGGCTAGCTCTGCCGAGAAATCTGCCAGACATTGAGATTTGACGGCGTCTCTTGGCTCGTACCGGATGTCGAACTCGGACAACTCGACCGACCATCCTATCATTCGCCCTGCGAGATCATGTTTAGACAATATTTTGTATATGGGGTAATTGGTTCTTACCGTGATTGCATGATTTCGGAAGTATGGGCGCATCCTCCTCCCTGTCAGCACTAGGGCCAGCACAACTTTCTCTATCATTTGGTATCTTGTTTCGGTCGCGTGGAGCGTCTGGCTAACGAAGTATACGGGGTTTAGGGTTTAGGGTTTAGGGTTTAGCCTTGGTTTCTTAATGACGGTCGACGATGACAAGAATGCTTTGAGTTGGCCGAAGATTTGTTCGCATTCCTCGTTCCAGCTGAACTTTGACGTTTTGCGGAGCATTTGGGCTATGGGCCTGATCCGCTTGGCTAGGCGGGGGACGAACCTGGACAGTGCCGTTAGCCGGTCGAGCAGTTGTTGCATTTCTTTCAGGTTTTTCAGGCTTCTCATTTCCGTTATAGCCTTGCACTTGTCGGGGTTTGCCTCGATTCCCTTGTGGGTCAGCATGAAACCGAGGAACTTACCGCCCTCTACACCGAATGCACACTTTTCTGGGTTGAGGCGCATATTGACCCTTCTTAGGGCGTCGAAGACTTCTTGCAAGTCTTTTATGTGTTGGCCGCACGAGTGAGATTTTACCACAATGTCGTCCACGTAGACCTCCACGCTTCTGTCAATCAGGCAAAACGACATTACCTTGTAAAAGTAGTTTGCGCCGTCGGTCGTAAAGGCTGTTTTTTCCCTGTCGTTGTGGTGCATGCTTATCTGGTTATAGCCGGAGTAGGCGTCCAGAAAGCTCAATGTTGGAGAGGGGGTATGAATCTTTGGGGCACGCCTTGTTTAGATCTTTGTAATTTACGCACATTCGCCATTTACCGCTCGCCTTCTTGACCATAACCACATTGGCTAGCCAGGTGGAGTATCGTGCCTCGGCGGTGAAGCCAGCCTTTACGAGTTTTTCGGCTTCGATCCTGGCTACCAGCCTCTTGTCCTTCCCATGGTTTCTTTTCTTCTGTGCCACCGGCCGTGCTTCCTTGTACACGGAGAGACGATGGGTGATGATTTTCGGGTGGACACCTAGAACGCCGGTCACGGTCCAGGCGAAAAGGTCTGCGTTCTTCTTGAGGGTGAGGTGGATAAGCTCGGCGTCGGCGACCGCCATTGCCGTACCGATGCTCGTGTATCGCTCCTCTCCACCGAGTTGTGCTCGACGAAGCTCATCTTTGGCTTCAAGCCTTGGCTCGATTTCTCTTGGATCCAGGTCTGCCATGGTAACGACGTTCCTGGGCTGGGGGAAATGCCTCTGGGGCCTCCTCCCTCGGCCAACTATTTTTCGTTTGGGCAAGTGGCTACCTGCGGCCCTTTGTCGTGTTGGCTCCACTCGCAAGCTTTCTGCATAACATTCTCTGGCGATTTTTTGGTCTACGTGGATCGTCAAAATATCGTCCGATAGGGAGGGGAATTTCATCGCGAGGTGAGGTGTTGAGACGATCGCCCCAAGCTTATTAAGGGACGATCGTCCTAGGAGGATGTTGTAAGAGGTGTTAGCATCTATGACCAGGTATCTGATCCTCAGGGTTTTGCTTGCTTCTTCTAGGCCGAAAGTCGTGTACAGCTCGATATAACCTTTTGTGCCTACCCGCTCCCCGGAAAAACCGACCACGTGGTCGTTGTAGGGCATCACTTCTTCTGTTGGAATTCGCATTGCTTTGAAGGTCTTCCAGTACAGGATATTGATCAAGCTTCCTTGGTCTAAAAGGGCCTTCTTGATGGTAAAATTGTCGATGTCGACTGATATCACCATTGGGTCGTCCTGGGTAGGGTCTATCCCCTTGAAGTCTTTGTCTGTGAATGTAATGGGTGGCATTCTCGGTCGGACGGAGACGAGGTTTACCTGGTGGACGGCGTGCAGGTGCTTCTTCCGTGCACTGTTGGAGTTGTCGCCCCTGGTGAATCCACTTGCAATGGTGTTGATGACTTCCTGGCCTCTACGAGTGTCGCTTTTGGGGGGATCATCCCTCCTTCCTCGTCGTTCGCCGAATCGATCACCCTCCCGCGGCCCCGGGGGTGTTCGGTCTCTCATCCTTGGAGTTTCTTCTTTGCATGGGGAACGACGTGTTTCTCGGCTGCTTCGCACGAAGCGTCGCAGGTGCCCTGCCTGGATGAGCTCTTCTATCTTGTTTTTTAGAGCTTGACACTCTTCGGTTGAGTGGTCGGTGTTCTTATGGTATCGACATTTTTTGCTGCGGTAAGTGTTTTCAGGGCTTAAGGCTCTCCGTGGTGGTGGTATCAGCTCAACGCTAAGGGCCTCGAGAGAAACGAGGTCCTCGGTTGTCCCATTTTGGGTCCCGACCAGTCCTGAGCCATCCCTGTCGCTCTCTGTCGTCCTTCTTTTCCCCACTGGCCTCGGCGCGAGCGATGTTTCTGAACTCGTGGAGTTCCTCCAGCTGCATGAACTTGGCCACTCGGCGTCAGAGATCATCGAGACTGGTTGCATGCACAGGCTATCAGCGAATGGACCGGGCCGCAGAGCGGTCAGCATGTGGTGCATTGCCACCTCAGGGCTGAGGTTGCGAATGCTTATGGCGGTTTTGCCGAACCGGTCGATGAACGTTCTCAGGGATTCTCCTTTCTCTTGGCGAATACCGACCAGTGTTATGGATGTCAGGTGGTGTGTGCGGCTCGTTGCGAACTAGACGTCGAACTTGGCCATCAAGGTCTCGAAGCAGTCTATCGAGTTTGGGGGGAGCTTAGTGAACCAGCTCAGGGCTCCTCCCTTTAGAGAAGTGGGGAAGAGTCGGCACAAGACCGCATCGTCCGTTGTGTATAAACTCATGTGGGTCGGATACGCATCCACATGTTCGTCAGGGTCAGTCATCCCGTCGTACCGATCCCTGTTGAACCCGTTCCACTTATCTGGCAGGGGGTATCCATGATGAGATCGGTGAAAGGGTGGCGCTGCTCGAGGCCCATCGTGCCAGTGGTGTTAGTCGTTTTGTTGGAGTGAGATTCCCCATCCATTTCTAGGGTGAAGTCAATCTTCATCTCCTTCTCGGCCTAAAGGTCAGCAGCTGTGGCATAGGACTTCCCGGTCTGGTTGGTCATAACGAGGGATGGTACCCCCTCGACCAACCTCTTCATTCGTCTGTTCTCTTCCTGGAGGTTTTTGATTTCCTCCTCGTTCCTCCTAGCGGCCTCCTCGTGGGCTTTCTTCATCTCAGCTAACTCCTTCTGAAGGGCTAAGATCATTGCTGCCTGATCTGCCTCGGACATGCTTGCTATGCTGCGGGTTGATACCATCTACTGTTGTGATTCTTTCTTGCTCTCCTCGGCCCCACGGTGAGCGCCAATTGTTCTCGAACTAGTTTGGGGACTGGGAGAACTATTGATTCAGGATGTTGTTCGGTCGGTCTTCGTGTATCCAACACTCTTCAGTCTTCCTCGCCAAGTGGCTCCTCAGACGGGTGGGGTACCTGCAGATGACACTCGAATGCTCAAGTTAGTAGGGTGGCCGTGTTCGGCTGTCAGAACACTGTAGATAATGACGTACCTTTTTCCTTGGAATGCGTGATATTTATATTACCTTGATGGGCCCTTGTTGGGCCGGGTTAAGGAGTTGGTATGCGATTAGGATTGGATTAGGTCATCCCTTAACTATGGGTTAGTCTTGCTAACCAGGTCAACCTTTGACTTGAGCGCCTCATGTCGGTCGGCCACGTGTGCCACATGGTCGACTGTTGATATTTCTCGGCAAGTGTACCGAATCAACTGTAATATACTACTCTTTAAAGTACGAATGTCGAACCCACAAAGAACAATTCTAATTAAGATGTTCTGTTATAAAACTCATTAAGTATAGAAAATAATGTTGAGAACCTGTTCATAACCAAATTAAAGATTTCACAAGTAACTCAAAGGTTTAGGGTTTGATTCAACCAAAAACAAAATCAACTTATCAAATATAGAGAAAGATACTTGGGATTGAATTGCGTCTATCTCAATCATCTGTATTTTGGAATAATATAATACATAATACTCAAAACTACTTATTCTTGATGCTTAATTTAAAGTCATTCACTTTGATTCCTCACAGATGAAATTCATAAGATAATTTCTCAAACACTGATTCCTTAGATATTTAACAAATCATCCAGCTTTAGGAACAAAATTATAATGCAATCAATAACCTGGAATCTATTCCTAGCATTACAAGTTATCAAGTATTTTCGTTTATTTCAGATCCTTAAAGGTACTTTCCAGTTAAATTTAAGGATCAAAATCAAGATTCTATTGATCAGACAGAATCAAGCAATAAGCATAAAACGAAAATACCAAGAACAAGTAGAAAAGAGAATTATATATATATATATATATATATATATATATATATATATATCACCAAGAATACATTTGATCAAGGTATACATTCAATCCCAAGTTAGAAAGAACTTAGCCACTCATGATAGCTCCTCCAATCTTCATTCTTGATCTGGATTGCATAAGAAGGGCTAATTTGAGCAAGTTCTTCTCCTAAGAACAGAGGTTTCTTCTCTTTCTCTCACTAGTCTCTCTCTATAAAAACCCAATCTTTTTCCACCGCTTGTTTTGAGTTATGTTTCAGAATTTATATAATCAACTTTAGCTCAAGCTAACCAATTTTAACTTGAGCTAGCGATTCTAGCCTGAGCTAGATCAGTACTGCACCTTTAATCAACTTTGGACAGTTTTAGCTTGAGCTAAATCCTCTAGCTTGAGCTAAATCTTCTTGTGATCCAATTAATTTTTACTTTTTTTTTCTTTAAATGCCAGCTTGAATACATTCTTTCAATGCTTCATATTCATCTGCAATTTACACAAAAATTGAGATTAAATTTCTTCATTTGTTTATTGGTTCAAAATATATAATCAGATTCAATAATTCTCAGATTAGGGTAATTTTCTTACATTAAGCAACAATTAAGTTCCAAAGTGTTCAATTTTCTCAATCATAAAAACTACACATTGGCACTTATGAATTTCCTCCCAACCTAGAATCTTGCTTGTCCTCAAGCAAAGTAATTGAATCCCCAAAAAAAATAAGAGTTCATTCCTCCCCAAAATCCTTAGAAATCAAATCTATAGTTTAATATCAAAACAACTTCATGGAAAGAGCACAATATAATTCAACAAAATATTATGGTGTTTCCTATCAATTCAAACCATGACAGGATAAGAATGTATTCAATTTCCAAGGTAAACAATTGTTACTCTTCATTGAGAATCAAACTAAGGAATTTCTCTCTTCATTCCTCACTGGTGAGTGTTTTCCCTCTTTTTTCACTTATTTCCAAGTTAATTTAAGGTTGCCCTTTATTTGCAGTTGATTACAAACACTTTCACAAACATAGATCTTGAGGTCTTTTTCAGGTTGTAATGAGGTTGGGTTACAAAGAAAATTTGGTTTTTCCAAGATAACAAAATGCACACTTAACAAAAGATTAGCATATTTGCAATTCAATTTCTAATTGTGTTATCCATTATCCCTTCCATAAGATTCATTCACATTGCTTCTTTTCTATATTCTTGTAATCCTCTTTTCTTTTCTTTTTCTTTTTTTTTCTATAGAAAAGAGAATGAGAATTTGGATAATTTTGTCATTCCTTTTTTTTTTCTTTCATTCTCAAAATCCCAACAGCCACACCAAACCCAATTCTTTTAATTATAGAAATTTGAATTGCACTTATGCTCTCCTTTTGTTAGCATACCACAAGGTAGGACAATATATGTATATCAGAAGCTAGGGTGCAATAAAACAAATTTGGCTAAAAAAAGGTTATTTTTCTGCACATTTCATCATATATTGCAAAGGTTAGATGTTTGGCTTTGAGTTTTCTCACCTCCAACTTTATTAAACATGCCTCAATCATCTTCATATTTGATTTTGTGATGTAAATTGCCTAAAAAATTAGGCAACCTCAATTAACTCTTCACTAGTGAAAGTCTCTCAAACTGTTTAAAGGTTTCACACTCTCACTTGGTTGACTAATTTCAATTCCTCATTTGTTCTCAAACATTGCTTTCAACTATTTACCTTGTTCCAACTTTTACACATTAATATCCTTTCTCAATTTGAGTGATGGTTCCAGCCACAAATTCTTTTTCAAATTAAGTCCCCGATCAATCCATTTAGTTGTTCTAATTTAAAACTATTGTTTGCTTTCTTTTTTCCAAAAATCATACCATCATCTATCTATATACAAGATTTCACTTCACAAAATATGCAAACATCAACCATTATACTAACTTAAGCTTGTCATCAACAAAATCTAAAGTAAGAAATATTAAACCAAACTGCTAAAGTCAACTTACTAAACTAAACTACTTAAACTAAATTAATACTGAAATTAAAGTTAAACAAAAAAAAGATAAAAACCAGTTTTCTAATCATTGTGCATGAGAAGTATCAAACTCCTCTTATGACTTTGTTCCACTCTGTGCCAACATCATCATTCTGAACTTGGTTTGGATCTTCATCTTCTGTTGCTCCAGATGGTCCAGTTGCCATTTCTAGTGTCTCTTCAACTCTAATCCCAACTTCAAACTCTCTTGCCTCCCCTAAAAAATTGTGCATGTCTCCATGCCAAGATAGATAATCATCAAATTTAGTGGGTGTCAACGACAGATTATTTAATACCAGTTGTAGATTTGGTGCGACTCATTTTTCTGCACAAGTAAGAATAAACATTTCTCAAATCAAAGTGTTTTATTTAATTGGCATTTCAACAAACACTTGATATGCAATGTATAAAATGAAATTGAATGAGTACTTTTTGTTTTGGTATTTTATCCATGGAAATCGTACTTAACTTTGATTATCCTATTCCACAATCCTAAAGATTGAATCTTTCAATTTAAAAACAAAACTGTGAACTGGAAGCAGAAACACGCATGACTGGACTTGGTTGAATGGAAATGGCAATGAAAATGATTATGGAGATGAGTAATTACTTACCTTGATAATGGCAATGTAGATGAAATATTTGTTTGAGAATGGTTATGTAGATGGAAGCTTTGGGATTTTTTTAGAACAAAGGATGCTTCTGAAACTAAGTTAGGGTGCAGGGTTTTCAAAATGTGATTTTTATAAAATGCTGCAGTTTTTATTTTTTTTAGAAATCTCACTAGCTTAGGCTAGAGCTTCCTAGCTCAGGCTAAAATTTGGCAGAGAGCCACATATTTTCTAGCTCAAGCTAGCTCATTTTAGCTTAAGCTAAAATTTGGCAGGGAGCAACAAATTTGTTCTAGCTCAAGCTAGCTCATTTTAGCTCAGACTGCAGAGAGCAACAGATTTGTTCTAGTTCAAGCTAGCTCATTTTAGCTCAGGCTAAAGTTGCAGAACAAAATTTCTTTATTTTTCTGCATATCTAGCTTAAGCTAAAGGTTCTAGCTTAAGCTAAAATTACCCTGCAATGAAATTTTCTTGAAAATTTTCATTTTGTCTTTGCCAAAAGTTTCAAACCTTTCTAAGCTTTCTTCCATCCATTCATTTCACCAAACATTTCAAACCTACATGGCCATTTCACATATCAAACTGGTTTTAAAAACATCAAATATTAAAACATACTACTAAATCAAAACAAAATTAAAGACACATTTTAAAACAAAACACTGGGTTGCCTCCCAACAAGCGCTCGTTTAACGTCATATAGCTTGACGCCTGGTTAATGTCATTAAAGGTTCAGTAACAATCACATCCACTCTGAAATACTCTTTCTGATCATTTGAATATTTTATTGCTTCAAAAATATTAAAGCTTACTTCTTCATCTTGAGCACAAACCTTCAATCTTCCTTTGTCCACATCAATTATAACTTTCGCAGTTTTCATGAATGGTCTTCCCAATATCAAAGGTACTTCAACATCTTCTTCAATATCCATTACAACAAAATCTACTGCGAATAGAAATTTTTCTACCTTTACCAACAGATCTTCAACTATTCCATGTGGATATCAGCCAACTGCAAAGTCATTCTTGTTGGTTTCACTTCTACATCTCCAATTTTCTTCAGCATTGATAAAGGCATCAAATTAATACTAGCTCCAAGATCCAATAATGCCTTTTCAACAGTTAGATTTCCTATGGTAACTGTTAAAGTGAAACTCCCAGGATCTCTGGATTTCTTTGGTAATGATTTTTGAATTATAGCACTGCATCCAGCTTCCAATTCAACTATCTCCTGGTCATTGATTTTTCTTTTCTTTGTCAATAATTCCTTCATGAATTTAGCATATGTAGGCATCTGCTTTAAAGCTTCAGTAGATGGAATGTTAATTTGCAATCTTTTGAGAATATCCATAAATCTTGCAAATTGTCTTTGCTTGCATTTCTTTGTAGGAGCATGTGGATAAGGTGCATCTTTTATAGGAACACTCCTCTCTTGTTTTTCACTTTTTTGATTTTTTTCTATTTTCTCTCCAATATGTACAACATCTTCCTTATTCCTTCTTTCTCCTCCCTCACACTCAATTTGTTCTTTCTCAATCTCTATATCTTTTAAAACCTCCTCCTCAACAACTAAATTATCTCCAACTCCTTTTCCTATAACTTTCCCACTTCTAGTAGTGATAGACATGCAATGCTCCTTGGGATTGGTTTGTGTATTGGCTGAAAATTGACTTCCTTGATTATCAGCTAATTGTTTAGCCAATTGCCCCACCTGTGTCTCTAAATTTTTTATTGATGCTTCAGTATTTTTCTGATTGGATAGAGAGGCTTGCATGAACTTCTCAAAAGTATCTTCCAATTTTGATGTTCTCTCATGAATGGAAGGATAATGTCATTGCTGATGATAAGGGACTTGTTTGATAGATGATCCAGCCTCTTGCTTCCACCCAAATCCTTGATTTGGATTATTCCTCCATCCTTGAGCCATGTTATTTGGATAATTATATGCAAAGCCACCTTGCCTTCCTTGATTATTCATATACTGAACCTCTTCCTCTGATGGATTTTGGTAAGAGCATTGGCCATTAAGATGATCTCCCCCACAAAAATCACACTTCAAAGCTTGATTCTGAATTGAAGGAGAATTTACTGCATGTAATTGTTGAGGCAGTTTTGACATTTGCTTGGTTAATGCCTCAATTTGCTGAGTCAAAATCTTGTTTTGTGCTAAAATTGCATCTGAAGTACTAAGATCCAGCACCCCTTTCTTTTGCACTATATATCTATCATGTTGAGCTTGGTAATCTGTCGAGGCTAAGGCATCAATGATTCTTGTAGCTTGCTCTGCATCAACACTCATCATTGTACCTCCTGCTGTAGCATCCGAGATCATTTTAGTATCAGGCCTCAAACCATTGTGGAATATGTTCAACTGAGCAATATCCCCAAAGCCATGATTAGGATATTCTTTTAACATCACTTTAAAGCGTTCCCAAGCTTCACAAAAAGGTTCTTCTGGCCCTTGCCTGAATGTGGAGATATCAGACTTAGCCTTGATATATCAAGAGAGTGGGAAGAATCTGTGTAGGAATTTCTCTTCTACATCATTCCAGCTACTTAGACTCTGGTTTGGATGCGACTTTAACCATTCTTTTGCTTTGCCTGCAAGTGAGAAAGGAAATAGATGCAGATAAACAGATTCAATATCATTTTCCTCGAAGCCCATAGTCCCAACCAACTCATAGAATGTGGATAGATGAGTATAAGGGTCTTCTTGATCCATTCTAGTGAATTGATGAGTGTTGATTAAGCTAAGAAAAGCTGGCTTCATTTCTAATGATTTGATGGCAGGAGGTATGGCTATGCTGGAGAAATTTCTCGGTCCTTGTGGCATAGCATAGTCTCCCAATGTTCTTCTAGGTGGATTTTGTCTATTTTCAGCCATTTGGAACTCTGTTTGATTGTGTGAGTTGAGAGTGTTGGAAGGTTCTCCTTTTGTTTGTCCTTGCTTCTTCTTTTCTTCTCTCTTCTTGCTCTGATTTCGTCTAGTTGTCTTCTCAATTTCTGGATCAAATTCCAATTGATCTTCAGGAACCTGTCCTCTTAATAGCATGTGTCTAAGACAACTCAAGCAAGGATTAATACAGGATAAAAGAATAAGATATAAACAAGTGTATATTCACAAAGAAAACAGAATATTCACAATACTTAATGAGTTATACTTCAGAAATTCTTAAAAGAAATTGTTCCCCGGCAACGACGCCAAAAAGTTGTTGATATTTCTCGGCAAGTGTATCGAATCAACTGTAAAATAATACTCTTTAAAGTACGAATGTCGAACCCACAGAGAACAATTCTAATTAAGATGTTCTGTTATAAAACTCATTAAGTATAGAAAATAATGTTGAGAACTTGTTCATAACCAAATTAAAAATTTCACAAGAAGTAACTCAAAGTTTTAGGGTCTGATTCAACCAAAAACAAAACCAACTTATCAAATATAGAGAAAGATACTTGGGATTGAATTGCGTCTATCTCAATCATCTGTATTTTGGAATAATATAATACATAATACTCAAAACTACTTATTCTTGATGCTTAATTTAAAGTCATTCACCTTGATTCCTCATAGATAAAATTCATAAGATAATTTCTCAAACACTGATTCCTCAGATATTTAACAAATCTTCCAGCTTTAGGAACAAAATTATAATGCAATCAATAACCTGGAATCTATTCCTAGCATTACAAGTTATCAAGTATTTTCGTTTATTTCAGATCCTTAAAGGTACTTTCCAGTTAAATTTAAGGATCAAAATCAAGACTCTATTAATCAGACGGAATCAAGCAATAAGCATAAAACGAAAATACCAAGAACAAGTAGAAAAGAGATTATATATATATATATATCACCAAGAATACATTTGATCAAGGTAAATTACATTCAATTCCAAGTTAGAAAGAACTTAGCCACTCATGATAGCTCCTCCAATCTTCATTCTTGATCTAGATTGCATAAGAAGGGCTGATTTGAGCAAGTTCTTCTCCTAAGAACAGAGGTTTCTTCTCTTTCTCTCACTAGTCTCTCTCTATAAAAACCCAATCTTTTTCCACCGCTGGTTTTGAGTTATGTTTCAGAATTTATATAATCAACTTTAGCTCAAGCTAGCCAATTTTAGCTTAAGCTGGATCTTTCGGTGCATTTTTAGCTTGAGCTAGCGATTCTAGCCTGAGCTAGATCAGTACTGCACCTTTAATCAAATCTGGACAATTTTAGCTTGAGCTAGCAATTCTAGCCTGGGCTAGAATTGTACTGCACCTTTAATCAACTTTGGACAGTTTTAGCTTGAGCTAAATCCTCTAGCTTGAGCTAAATCTTCTTGTGATCCAATTAAGTTTTTACTTTTTTTTCTTTCAATGCTAGCTTGAATACATCTTTCAATGCTTCATATTCATCTGCAATTTATACAAAAATTGAGATTAAATTTCTTCATTTGTTTCTTGGTTCGAAATATATAATCAGATTCAATAATTCTCAGATTAGGGTAATTTTCTTACATTAAGCAACAATTAAGTTCCAAAGTGTTCAATTTTCTCAATCATAAAAACTACACATTGGCACTTATCATCAACCTTGTCGTTTAGGTTGGGGTTTGGTTCTCTGAGTCAGCCGAGTCAGGTAGAGCGGTCGGTCATCCCAGTACATAATGCATTATAAAAATATCAACATAATTTAATTTCATTAATTTATTCAATGATACTCAATTTTATTGACCAACACGATCTTAATAAAATATATTATGATTTTGAATATAGGAAATAATACTATTTTTGGTAAACTATGTTTTAATATAAGTGTTAAAAAAAATCATTTGAAGAATATGTATTCATTAGACTATCAGTTGAAGCATGTTTAGTCTTCATACAACCATAACACAACCAAGATAAAGAATGTATATTCTTCATGCAACTTTAAAACACCATCCAAATAAGAGCATTGACTTATAAATGATACCTCGTCAAAGTTTAGGTTTAATGGACTCTAACACAACACAAAGCATTTTGATTTTTTTTAATGAGTTAAAAAATATATAATTATTTTAAAATTTATTTATTTTACTATATAAAATGTTTAAATTGGTTTAGCTAAAGCTGTTTTTGAGAAAACTTTTAAAAGTAAAAACTTTATGTCGGCATAGTCGATAACATAATTGTTTTTATTAACGTATATATAAATAAGAATATATATATATATATATGTTTATGTTATAATATTTTTTAATTAATTTATTTTCATAAAGAAAATGTATTCATTGTCAGGTCGACATTACCTAATATTTGTCTTTTATTAAATAAATAAGAATATTTATATTAAACGAGTTTATATTAATGTACTTTTGTAATTTCTCGTTCAATATTAGCATTTAAAAACTCATTTCCAAAATTGTGTTTGAAACTAAATCCTTAAGTCATTTCGGTTTCTTCTATAATTGAAGCCATAACTCAATCTCAAATTGTTGGAAGTTCATCCCAATCCCTAACCTATTATGTACACTCCAAACTCTTAACTCATTTGTTCTTGCCGGATGACTCAGTTGTCATTGACTTCAAAAGTAGATAGTAGCTCCTCCTATCTCCTGGTGGTTTTCGCTCTCTCTTTGGGTAGATGAGAGTGGCTTCGTTGAAACAGAGGGAGCCTTGCCTATTGATTACACTTTGACGATCAAGTCAGTACTGGGCTAAGAAACAATAAGTATGTAAAGCAGTTTCAGTCTTAGAAACAACATGTCTTTCTAAGGTTCTTACCACCCTTTATATAGGCTGTAATTTGGTCAACTTCCCTATCCTTCAAGGATCTTTCCTTAAGTGGAATTAGGGTTTACTGGTGAGGCATCTTGTGACACGTTGCACAAGCTTAGCGCAGCCACGACACAAGACTTGCCTCTTCTGGAGTGCAATATTTCTAACAACATGGTTGTCAGGGTACCAACTCATGTACCAGCACTGCGGCGCCATCTATTTTGTGGGTGCCCTAATTATTCGCGTGTCATGCATGCAGTCTTTCCCTGGAAACCCTAACCCTTACGGACCTTAGCGCTTCTAAGGAACACTTGTATGTGTCGTACCCGAATGTACTATACACACCCCATGCATGATCATCTCGTGATTTAGGTATTTCTGGTATCTAGGTGTTAACTCATGTTAACTCAAACGGTTTGTGGGGCCCAGTTTACATGGTCCATCATTACTATCATCCCAATCCCTAACCTATTATGTACACTCCAAATTCTTCACCCATTTCACTTATGGATAAGTGTCAAATTTAATTGTTAAATTACTTAATTTAGATATTTATGTTCTATTAATTGAATTAATTGGCATTAGAAATGTTACACCCACTTATAATTTGGAGAATGATTAATTTTACAAGAATTAATTGGATTTTATGACCTATATAAGAAAATGGTATATAAAAAGATGGTAAGAAAAATGTATATTTCTTATTCTCTTGTGTGTTTTACATCACTCCATGTATAGGAAATATATACAAGTGTATAGAGACTTTCTCTTCAAATTATAAGCTAATTATGTGGTGATCCACTAATCATGTAATTTTATCATTATTAAATTATTTGCGTATAATTTGATAATAATAATGATTTTCTTAATACTCCTCTCAATTTGGTAGGTGAAGATCATGAACCCCCAACTTGCATCGCAGCATAAAAAAATGTTCCTTACCTAGTGCCTTGATAAAAATATTTGTGACCTGGTATTGTGTCGGTACATACAATGAACTGATTATCCTGACTTGTAATTTTTCTCGCACAATGTGGCAGTCTATCTCAATGTGTTTTGTGCATTCATGAAATACTGAGTTTGCTGCTATATACAATGTTGTTTGATTGTCACAGAAAAGTCGAGCTAGCAAGTTACATGGCACCTTTAAGTCCTGCAAGATATCACAACCAAACTATCTCCAAACATGTATTGGCCATAGCGCGCGGTATTCTACTTCTGCAGATGGTCTTGATACGTTTGATTGTTTTTTTGACTTCCATGAGATAATAGAAGAACCAAGAAAAATGCAATACCTGTTGAGTGTGAAGCCAAGACCAATTGGGTTGGGCTGACTAGACACCATATTTTAGTGAGTGGGCTTAATTATTGTGTCCCCTCTATAATCTCTATTTAAGAGATTTTTGTGCTTGTAATCAAATTGTAACAAACATAATGAAAACCTAATTAGTTGCCCGCAGACGTAGGTTGTAGATTGGCGACCGAACCACGTTAAATCCTTTATTATTTATTTTATGAAATTGATTCGTGATTGTGTGTGTTGCTTTTGTGTGCGGTTTTCCCATCAAGTGGTATCAAGAGCTTGATTCGTTTACACACTAGAGATCCAATCAACAGAAATTAATTGATGAGACGTGAAAATTGCGGTTGCAGCAACGTCCCAAAGCTAGCATTTCGCAGGGGCAACAACAGCGTCCCAAAGCTAGGGTTTCGCAGAGGCGGCAACGACGTTCCAAAGCTAGGGTTGCTTGTGCATTCTGCAAGTGTGCTGGTCTGAGACAAAACACGGAGTGCAGTGCGATGGCGGTGACCAGCGACGGTGGTGGAGCGGCAGTGCACGTCCAGTGCAGCAGAGCGCACCAGTACGGTGCGGAGCGCATACAACGGCGGTGCGCATCCTGGCAGCTGCGATCTAGTGCGACGGAGCGCCAGTGCAGTGGGGACTGCGACCAGGTCTGTTGGTGAGTGATTTTGGGTGGTGCAATTTTTGTGTTCTTGATTTAAAAAAAAGATTGCAAAACTTGAAATTAGTTGTATCAAGTATCTCAACTAGTGATTTGAGATGACAGAAGATGGGAAGTTCCGAATTGAAAAATTCGATGGTACAGATTTCAGTTGGTGGAAAATGCAAATTGAGGATTTGTTAGTTCAATTACTGAGTACATCAATAAAATGATTTCGATCTTAGCCAGACTTACATTAGGGGGCATTAAGTTCGATGATGAAGTTCAAGCTTTACTACTGATATCGTCATTACCTAACAGTTGGTTCAGAATGGTTACAACAGTTACCAGTTCAGCGGGACCCGATGTATTCCCTTTTAAGAAAATTTTTTATCTCGCTTTTGGCGAGGACGTCAGAAGAAGGAGTTCAGGGGAATTATCTAGTGAATCGCTAAATGTCATCAGAGGTAAGAGAAATATATGAGGTAGTGGGAGCAATATCAGAAGTAGGAGTCAGTCAAAGACTCAGGATTGTTCAAGTGTAACATGTTAGAACTGCAAGGAGGTGGGACATTTCTTGAATCAATGCCCAAATGATAAACAAGTCAAGATTGTAGATGACTCCGCGAACGAGGACCTCTTAGTCTGTTGCGCGGATAATAGTGTGGATTCCTGGGTCATGGATTCTGGTGTTTCATTTCATGCTACCCACAACACTGAAGCATTGCATAATCTAGTTATTTGGGACTTTGGAAATGTAAGACTAGCGGACAACATAACTCTTGATGTTATGGGCATGGGTAACAATGTTGAAGACGTCAGTCGGTTTCTGGACTTTAAAGGATGTCAGAGTTGTTCCAAGCTTAACGAAAAGTTTGATTTCTGTTAGGCAGTTGGACGAACAGGGTCATGATGTGAAGTTCGTTCGGAATCAACAGTGGAAGGTCGTTAAGGGAAATCTTGTCATGGCCTGCGGAAGAAAGAGAGGTTCGTTGTATATGGTCGGATTACCGTCTGAGGGAGTGACCGTCCCAGTTCAAAAGATAAACAAAGTTATGATAACAAAATCTCGTGGGCAGAAGAGGGTTGTCTTTACAAGAGAGAAACTCAAAGCCACAGGTCAGATTGAGGATGAACGAGCATGGAAAGGTTCAGGTAGACAAGTCAGAGGTACTTATGGCAGTGGGAGAACGGGTCGTACTTCAGTTGAGGTTCCTAAACGACAGTGGGTTAGGAGAACCAGTATTCCAACTGTTGAAACATCTCCAGAAAATTTCTTGTTGAGTATGGAGTATGTTTGTTCTCAGGCTATTCCAGGATCCGACAGTTCGTGTAAGTGGGAGCCGGTAGGAACAGAGGACAGGTTAGTGGCAGATTCAGTCATGATGAACGAGTTGAAACTCAAGGGAGTTTCAACGAAGTCTTCAAGATGATTAAGAAGGTTGGTGGCAACTAGAGGTGGAACATTGAGTTTCGTTGATAGATTACAGAAGTACATGTACACAGTTGAAGCGCAGGTGAACATTGTTTTGTGGCTTCAAGTGGGAGATTGTTGAGTGTGAATTCAGAACCAATTGGGTTGGGCTGACTAGACACCATGTTTTAGTGAATGAGATTAATTATCCCCTCTATAATCTCTATTTAAGAGATCTTTGTTCTTGTAAAAAAATTGTAACAAACAGAATGAAAACCTAATTAGTTGCCCGTGGACGTAGGTTGCAAATTGGCAACCGAACCACGTTAAATCCTGTATTGTTTATTTTCTGCAGTTGATTCGTGATTGTGTGTGTTTCTTCCGCATGCGTTTTTCCCATTAATACCTAGATACTGATCTCCGAGTTGTCTGACAACCTCCCCAGTCTGAGTCGCAATAAGTTGTCAATGTCAATTGTTCTCGGATGGCAATAGTAATCCTTGTCTTGGTGATCCTTTGATGTACTTAAGGACTCGAATTGTGGCATCCCAATGAGGTTTCTGTGAAGCCTGTATATATTGACTTAGGGTCCGAACGGAAAACACTATGCCAAGCCAAGTAACCGTGAGGTATATCATTCGTCCCACAAGTCACCTGTATTTGACTGGATCCCTTAATAACTCTCCATCGTCTGGTGTGAGTTTTAGGTATTGCTCATAGGAAATTTGTCTGGACGAACACCTGTGAGTCTCGTATCCTGCAAAATATCAAACACATATTTTCTTTGTGACATGTAAATACTAGCATACTAGCTTCCAAATGGGAAAATTCAATCCCTATAAAATATTTTAAGTCTCCAAGATCTTTAATGTGAAATTGTCGTAATAGACAGTCTTTAAGATGCTGCATTTCTGTTAGATCATTTTCTGACAAAAGAATATCGTCCACATAAATCAAAAGGGTAGTAAATGATGAGTTATTTTGTGTTGTGATTAAAGAGTAGTCCGCCTTGGACTTTTGAAATCCTGCAGATTTAATCACATGACAAAATGTTGAAAACCATGTCCGGGATGCCTCTTTGAGACGATAAAGGGATTTGTTGAGTCGACATACAATGTTCTCCCCTGTCGATGATGCCCAGGTGACAAGTCAATGTAAATAATTTTGTGCAATTTTTCATGTAAGAAGGCATTTTGCACATCCAGCTGGTGAATAAATCAATTTCCGGTTGCTGCAATAGTGAGGAGACACCTCAAAGTTGTTAATTTCGTTGTTGGTGAAAAATTTTCGCAATAGTCAACACCTTCAATCTGAGTGTATCCTTTTTGCGACAAGGCGTGCCTTATATCTGTTGACACTGTCATCCGATTTGTACTTTATTTTATAGACCCATTTGCATTCGATGGGTTTTTGCCCGGCGGGTAATGATGTCAAGGTCCACGTTTGATTTAGATGCAAGGCGAAAAGCTCTCCGTCCATTGCTTTTTTCCAATTTGGATCAAGGATAGCTTGACCATAAGTGTGAGGTTCTTTGGTGATTGTGATGTTAGCAAGATATGCACTATGTATAGAAGAAAATCGTGAATTAGAAAGAAAATGATGTATAGGATACCTGTTTCCATTCGACCAATCTTGGGTAGTGGTCGGATGATTGGCTCGGGTAAATAACATGCAGGCTTATACTACATGTCTCCTCTTCCAAACCAAGCACACACATCTCAAATTTCGACCGACCCTATTTATGGCACAAGCGTCTCAAACATCCTTCTCCGACGCATCTACAACTTGCATCTTCATTACTACCTATCCGTAAAAATCTCATTCTCATTCATAATAATAGTAGTATTTGTCTCATGGCTAAACAAACAAGGCTACCATTTCCTTTAAGCACAATAAAATCTCATTCTCTTTTTAATCTATTGTATTGTGACATTTGGGGTCTTCATAAAACCCCAACTCATTTTGGAAAACGTTTTTTTCTCATTATAGTCGATGACTATACTAGATGTACTTAACTATTCTTATGAATCACAAGTCTGAAACCCAACATCTCTTAGAATCATTCGTTCCATTTGCACAAAATCAATTTCAGACATCTATTAAAATTATCCGCGTTGACAACGGATTGAAATTTATTTCAATGCGTAATTTTTTTTTCTCAAAAAAGGTATTGAATGTCAACGCACTTGCGTCTACACTCCTCAACAAAATGGAGTAGTAGAACGCAAATAGACACATTTTAAACACAACACGAACCCTCCTATTTCAGCCCCAAATACCATATAAGAAAATGGTATATAAGAAGATGGTAAGAAAAATGTATATTTCTTATTATCTTGTGTGTTTACAACACTCCATATATAGAAAATATATACAAGTATATGAAGGCTTATATATTTAAACAACATTCGCCCAGATATTGCCTTTACAATCAATAACCTCAGCCAATTTATCTCCACTCCTACAACACTCACCAGCAATGTCTTGCCTTCGACATTATCTGAAAGGTAATCCTGGAGATGGAATCTATCTACCTCACACCAGTATCATTCAACTCAGGAGTTTTAGTGATTCAAACTATCATTCAACTCAGGAGTTTTAGTGATTCAAACTGAGTCACATGTCCTGAAACTCACAAATCAATCATGGGATACTCAATCTTCCTTGGTGACTTATCTCTTGGATTTTTCTCTTTTAACACACTAAATCACTTTTACGTTTTATAAGATACAATTCATTCTCTTTTTCGTTTTTCTTATTCTATCTTTTATCGATTCTCTCTTATTGTGAGCAGCGTTCTTCGTTCTCTCTGCCTCTCACATTCGTTGTTACTCTATTGACTTGATTCTTGATCTTTATTTGAAGTGTAATACTTACAATTTTAAATATAAGAAATAATACTATTTTTTTTAAAAACTAATGTTTTAATCTAAAATTATTTGAAGAATATGTATTCATTAGACTATGAGTTGGAGCATGTTTAGACTTCATGCAGCCATAACATTACCACAAAGGATTTTGATATTTTAATGAGTAAAAAAATATAAAATTATTTTAAATTTTGATTGTTTTACTATATAAAATGTTTAAATTGGTTTAGCAATGCTGCTTTTGAGAAAACTTTATGTTGGCATAATCGATACCATATAGATTTTTTTATTAAAGTAATATATATATATATATATATATATATATCCGATGTTAAAATACTATTTAATTAGTTTACTTTGATAAAGAAAATATATTCAATTGACACTACTTAATATTTGTCTTTTTATGAAATAAATAAAAATATTTATATTAAACGAGTTTATATTAATGTACTTCAGTAATTTCTCGTTCAAAATTATCATTTAAAATCTCCTTTCCAAGATTTTGTTTGAAACTCAATCCTTAAGTAATTTCGCCTTCTTCCATAGTTGAAGCCATAACTCAATCCCAAATTGTTACTGTATTTTGCACACTCCATTAATCCATTTCACTTATGATAAGTGTCAAATTTACTTATTACATTATTTAATTTAATTTAGACATTTAAGTTGCATGAATTAAATTAATTGGCATTAGAATGTTGAACGAATTATAATTTATAGAATGATCCATTTTACAAAGAGTTAATTGGATTTTATAACCTATTTTTAGAATAATTTTTGAAGGGAATATAAACTATGGGAGCATGCATTATATCACAAGCCAATTAACAAAAATAAAATTAAAATCGCATAAGTTTAGATTTAGAATTTTTTTAAATTTATATAAAATTTAAATATAAACTGAATCACATAAACTTATGAAACGATTTGTAACTTCAAATTTGTTTATGTCGAATAAATTATTTTCTATCAAACACATTTTCTATTTTCTTTTTCTATTTTCTTTTCTTTTTGAATTTAATTAAATGGCATAGTATGTTTGGATAAAAAAAATTACAGGAAATTTGAATGTGGGGCACATTTCAATTTCTCCTTTAAAATAATTAAAATTCGATATAGAAGAATATTTCATGTCCACAAAACATGATGCTTGAAAATTATAATTTATTACAAGGACTAAAATCTGATTATAAGTATTGTTAAAATATTTATATAACTTACTGTGAGTTAAAGTGATACAACAATTATTTTATCAATAATTTTAACTATTTACCATATTAAATAATTTAACAAAAATAATACGATATATCGGGAAAAAATAGTTATAACTAAAAAATAAAAAATTTCAAATTCTATTTACCTAGCTACTGTTTTGCAGTAGTCTTGTGTTTGTAATCTAATTGAACATTTCAATGCCAAATTTATGCGTTGATGTTAATTTATAATCAACATTTTAAATCAATGGTTTCTCGAACTGCTTTGGGATTAAGAGAACAATTTGAACACTGATTTTTATAGTTTTTGTCGGTTGGTCAAGTTTTCACTCTTTTCTCTAAAAGTGGGTTTTCCTCTCTTTTTTCGCTATTTTGTCTTTTAGTCTCCATAAAGTTCAGGTTCGGATGATACCTCTAAAATATACTACAACGCTCAAGTTAAAATTCGGTATTCGGTATCCTGAGCACTATATATAACGTACTTGATTCTTGAAATCAGTGCTGATTTGTATGATTATCATAGACCTTTTTTTATTGAACCGAATTAGGGAGTTGGGTCATGCTTAGAGATACATTGCCTAATATTTAATAGCTTCTTCTTCTTGCACCCCTATGTTTTTCTTCCTACACCCCTACAACTTTGTAAATCCCAAAACTCCCCTTCACATTTTATTTGAAAAAACTTGAGTTTTTGGATTACCGGAAATCAAGATCCGAGAGTGTGCTATGGATTCATCAATCCAAAAGTAAATCGTGTTACTTTCTGGATGAGGGAGTGTTCTAGAACCAAAGTTTGCATAAATTGTTGATTTTCATATTGTTGAATCCGAAAGCCTAATTTCTATTACGGATTGGTGGATCCGGAATGCATTAATGTTTTGCATTTTATTTACTCATCATTCATGAAAGAGACAACCCATATATTATAAAATCAATTACTCATCAATCCACCACCTTTTCCTACTTATTTTCTAATGATTTAGAATAAGATTTCCTGAATTTAAATTTCAAAAGTTCGGATTCCAATAAGATTAAAAATAATATTTACAACTTTCATTGGCATAATGCAACCAAATTTTGCTTGCACTAGTGAAATGAGTATTATGTATTACCGTCAATTTACAGATTAATTGTGGGTTTCTTCATTCAGTTCTATAACTTTTCTCCCTTAAATCACAATATGTTTATGCTTGTTATGGACACTAAATGGCTTTCCCTTTTAACCCCTTTTTGCATGAACCCTAGCTTTTATTCCGTTTTTTTTTAATTTTTTACACTGTTGGATCATAGCTTTTTCAAAATTGGGGAGTGAAACAGTTTTTTGGATTAACACTGTCATTCATGTACTACCGAAAGCACTAGTTTGGGAGGTTACCGGATGCACCAATCCAAAATTTTACCAAAAGCGTCAATCCGAAATTTTACCGGATTCTATGATTTGAAATACACAAAAATAAATACGAATTTTCTATTTTATAAAACTATCAACTGTATTGTGGAACTTTAAATCCAAAAGACAAAAAAATTACTTATCTTAAAGAGAAACCCCCTTCCTCCCACCAAGTTTCTAAGACACAATCCTAAACCACAAGCAGAAACACTAAATGGAACTGTGTGAGAGAGGAATGAGGTTCGTGAAGAGACAATGGAATGATGTTATGAAAAAAAAGGAATGGGAGGACGCTCTTGCGAAGCAAACGAAGAAGAAAAAAATAGTTTAGAATTAAGGACATTTTTGAGTTTTTAAAAAATAATAGAGACAATTTTTTTTTTACATAATATTCTGGGAGTTCAGTTAGAAAAATGTAAAAAAAAAAAAAAAACTCCAATATTTAATTGATCATTAGCCTAATTAATTTTAGTTAAACGTAATGATTTTTTTATGGGCGATCAGCTTATATGATGTCGACGGTCAGGATCCTACTGCTACATAAAGTAGTTAAATTCATTGGATGAGTGGCACACGTCTCAATGCCAATTTAATGCGATTATGTTAAGTACAGTAACAGTCTTAATGTAATACAAGAATGTTTTTATCAATAATTTTAACTATTTATCATATTACATCATTTAATAAAAATAATACGATATATCGAAAAAAAATTGTTACAGCTAAAAAGTAAAATTTAAAATTCTATTTATCTCCTTCTCTAACTATCTCATACTCTAATAAATGCTAAATATATAAATAAAAGTAGAAATTTAATGTTGTGGCCCTTATAACACATACCAAGTCAATGAAATTGTAAATTGTTAAAGGAGTGAGGCTGCAGAAAACAGCAGTTGTCTTGTGTTTGTAACCTAATTGAGCATCTCGATGCTAAATTAATGCGTTGATGTTAATTTGTCAACATTTTAAACCAATTGCATTCATCTAAGTAAAGTATCTAAATTTATTGGATGAGTGGCACGCATCTCAATGCTAAATTCATGTTTTGATATTAGGTTTGTTTGTTTCTGTCATGTACTATTCAATGAGATGATATATGTCATTTGGACGTGGGAAAAAGAATATGTGTTATTTTTTAATTTACATTTTATTTTAATATTTTTAGTTATTTTTAATTTTTATTACCGTAAAATTTTTTAATATTAAAAAAATAGTATTTTTCATTTATATAAGATTTTATTTATTTTTCATTTTTTTAATATATGTTTAATATTTTAAAAATTACTTCATCTTTTGTTTTTATTTAATTTGTTCTTATATTTATATTACTATATTTTTTTATAATTATTATGTTCATGAATTATAATTTATTTGATAATTTGTAATATTTTTTATTTTTCATTATTACATAATTTTTAATATTAAAAACTAATATTTTTTTATTTATATAAGATTTTATTTATTTTTTGATTTTATAGTATATTAATATTTTAATAAATTATTTGAAATTATATTTTTATTTAATTTATTGAATATATTTTTTTTCTAATTATAATTTTTAAATTATACCTATTTATTTAAAAAAAAAACAAATGGAGATTTGGAATTGGAAGTTGAACACCTCCACAGAAACGAAAGTTGGATCTGCAAAGTTATGAAGTTCAACACAGAAAAAGAGAAGCTAACCGTATAGGAAGAGAAATTCATAACAAAGAAGAGAAATGGGAGAACAAAATGGGACAATGATGGAATATAACTTTTAATTATCATTGCTCTAACAAAGCTTCTGCCTAGCCTATACGCACTTAGCAGAACGCATACCTTTTTCTGTATTTTATTTTAATTACAATTTAATAATATTATGAATAATTATATTAATTATAATATTTAGAAATAATAATATTATTAATATTACTTATAATACCAATATGGATAATAATAATATCTATAATAATAATATTAATATTAATTATAAAAATATTCAGACAAAATATAATTATTATAAATAATAATAATATTAATAAGGATAGTAATAATAAAATTATTATTATTATTAATTGTATGTTTTATATTATTTTTAACAATTCAATTGAAAAGAACCAATGATTAAGTATAATATTAATTAATAGTCCATTTAAACTTCTAATACTTGGCCAATTTCTTCTTATGCATCATACAAGACTTAAAATGACAACTTTGTCATTTTTTTATCATTTTTATCACACCCATCTTGTCCTTTTTTTTGGATTTTAAAATTTGAAACTTTAGAACTCAAGATTTTAAAAATATATAATTTGAAAATGAAAATAAAATAAAATTACACAGCTTTTGTTTAAGAAAATTTTGGAATTAAAAAATATATAGATATACATGAGAAAAATATAAAAATGCAAGAATAAAATATGAAAATGGAGGATGACATTGTTTTATACTTATTTCTAATCGAGTATATATAATATATATATATATATTATATATTATCTGTTTTATAGTTCTATTATAATTTTGTCCTTACATCTCAATGAATTAAGGGAGAAATGAATATTTAAATTGATATTAATCTTTTAAACGATGTAAGACTATATTAGATGTATCGGAAGAAAATCTTTCTTTAACAAAATAAAATCAAGATGAAATTAATGTTGGAGATCACACATTGAAAGAATTAAATTGAAATTTTAAAACTTACAATACTTTTAGCTTTTATCCAACTTAAGTAACTTTGCAAAGGAATAATTAGTTTATGTTATTGATTAAATCCTACAAAAGTTTATTTCCTTTCATGGTGTGTTTTATTTTTTTAGAAAGTGGGTGAAATATTAGATTGGAATATAGTAATTCTACAAAATTATGAGTTAGTCGAAGAATGTGTTGAAATAAACTTGTTTTGTTTAAAAAGAGTTCTTCTTCTCCTCCAATCATCCATTTAATCTAGAATTGTCAATGTCTCCCCTTGAAGAGAGATATTCAAGGTAAAATTATTTAGTCATTTATGTAGTTAAATTATGCTTTATTACAAATATTGTAATGATTAACTCTTAAATCATATATATGATAATAAGTAAAAAAAAAAATCATGTGGTGTTGAAAGACTTTTTGAAAGATTACAAGGCACGATCGTTGAGATATGGCCACCTATTCTTTCTAGCTACAACATGTCAAAAACAACCTTAAATTCTTACACAAGAATGCTCGATAATAAGTTTCCTCATTTTCGCATAAATTGCTTGTGCCCTGACTTTTTCATTGCTAATTGTTATCAGATAATGGTCCTTTCGGTCTCTTTTTATTAAAGAATAAACTACTTTCTTTTTTTTCTAAACCACATTTAAATTTTATATTATTATATTGTATTTTATATATTTATAGTACCATCAAACTTTCTGTCTCCTTGAATAAATATTTGTAGTACATATTCAAACTGTTTGGTTCTTATATATATAAAGATAAAGATGTTAGTAACAAAGTACAAACGTATGTACATACATCAAGGAGACTACATTTAGAGTAAAGTTATAACAAACCTCATTGTCATCGGATCTTTATTTGATCGGGAAACATTTCAAAACAACAATTTATGATAAATACTTTATGGAAATTTTTAAAAGTTTTCTTATTAATTTCCATTTTATAAAGAAAGCATGTTGTTTAGTAGGGTCTGTAAGTGAATAACATATATTTATTCACACTTAATAGCTTTAATAATATATTATTGGATTATAATAATAAATAAATTCATTGTTTAATTAATATTCATATAATTGAGTTTATTTGGGTCTTAACTATTATTTTTGTTAATTTTGTGTTTTTAGAGTAAATGGTCTGAAAGAAGTGTCTACATTTATGCATGTGCCATATATGCAAAAGTCCAAATTGCTTATTGAACTAAAACAGAAAACAAATTTCGAGAAGAAGAAAGAGAAAATAAAATCTACAATATCTCAAAAACAAATTTGGAAGCAAATCTTTTACAAAATATAAGAATTATGCAAAGTTGGAAACTTAGAAACTGTTAACAAAATCTAAACTACAATATTTTTCCAAGATCCTTGGAGCAGAAAAGCCTATAAAAAGGACAAAGGCCTCAAGAAGAAAAGAGAGAGCTTTCATAGGATTTTCTTAGTTTCTTTCTTTCTTTGTAATTCTTTTGTTTTGCCTCCGCATGGAAGGCTAAACCTTTTTGGTTGATTCTTTTGTAATTCCCCATTGAGTTATGAGGTTTTGTTCAATAAAAGTTTCAATTTTTAATTCTCTATAACAGTTGTTTTAGTATTCTAATATTCTGGAAAACTGATTTTTGTGAGAGGTTATATTTGAACGCATGATTGAGAGTATTTCTTATCTTAAACTTTGGTTTCTTAGTTAGTTCACATTGCTCTAATTAATTTTTTTGGGCGCATGATTCAAGAGAGAGGAGATAAGCATTCACATGGAGTATACACATAGAACAAAATGAGCATTGATTAAACCAGTAGACACATGCTTTACTGGTGAGTTTCAGTTGAATTAGATTAGCGCATGTTCAATCTGGTTTAACTCTGTTGGAGGATTGAGAAATGATTAAGCTTTAGAGAACATGAGAAAAATTCAATGGTGGAAGAACTTGAAGATCAACCGCTTTTTAATTACTATTTTAATCTCTTTTATATTTTTTGCACAACTATCTCAACCCCCTTTTATCTTTATCGTTACTGCTAACTTTTATTGTTTGTAGATAGGTTCTAAACACCGATCTACTAATTTTACCATTGGATTCATTGGGAGACGATTTGGGGTCATCTGACCACAACTATACTATCGTCTCTTCAGTGTTAGACAAGTCTACGTTGGAATCATATTTAATTTGACTGCTAAACAACAACTATCAGTAACCCTTTGCACCCCATTTACGAAAGATTAAAATGTCAATTTATAATTTTATTATTCAATTTCAGTTTAATTACAACCACCATATTAAACAACATTAGGAAATTCAGTCTTTCTTTTCCTATGTTTGTTTTCAAATATTACAACTTTAATTCAATCCTTATTTTTTAATTTTCAAAAATTATTAATTAACATAAAACAATAATTATGAAATTAGCCTTTCTAAAATATATATTGCAAATTCATAAATTTTTATTTAGATTTTATGTTTATAAAAACATGTTTATTTAATTATTATGATATTACAAATTTTATAACATTTCCCCCTCTCATTTTTATTTTCTTTTAAATACTTCCTTTACTCAATTATTTTTATCTCTTTTTTTGTTTATTTCTTAATCTGCTCATATTTTAGTTTTAATAATTTAAATATTGGAAGTTTTTATGTAATTATATCAAATATCAATCAAAACAATAATACTTCTTCAATTCACTTTTAACACTTATAATAAGTTAATTATATTTAATTATGAAAAAAATTATGTCGACCAAAATAACTACAATAAATAAATAAATAAAAAACTTTGTGAATGAAATCGACGTATCTAAAAAGAGTAAAAAAAAATATGTATGGGTCAAGCCCACACAACTAAAAAATAAAATAAAGATAAAAAACTATGTGTAGGACAAAGTCGATACAATTAAAAAAAAAATAAAAAAAAAATAACTGTTGTGCAGGGCCAACCCTCCTTACTCTTTTTAATTAACTAAAAAAATTATTTTATATGTGTTAGTCTAGTCAACACAATGTATTTTTATTATTTTTATTTATTTTTAGTTAACATCCCTTTAAAGTGTGTTTGCCCCATGCTATTTATTTTATGTGCGCCTAGTTCAATTTGACTCAATATATTTGCATCCTACACTCAGCCCCCACTTATCTCTGACAGCTAATCCACGCTTATCAGACAAGAGGCATTTCAAAAACAAAAAGTAAGAGCAAAATGGATCACTCTTGGAGATGTAAACTCTAAATACTTTCATTCCACTATCATCTATAATAGAATGAAAAATAAAATAATTGGATTATGGATAAAAGGAGTGTGGATCGAGAATCCAAAAGAGGTAAAAAAGAGAGAAAGTTTTTCTTTTCAAAATTCAGTTTCAGGACAAAGAATGCATACTTAAGAGGAATGCTCACAAAAAATGAAATTCAAAGGGAAATATGAGAGTGTGAGGGAAGCAAAAGCCCAAGTCTAGATGGGTATAATTTCTCTTTCATTAAAAATCATTAGGAAACAATGAAAATAAACATAATAACAACTCTTAAAGACTTCCGTAATTTGTGACATTCATGACTCTTACTCCCAAATAAGAAAATCCTTTAGAGCTAACACATTATAGGCATGGTGAGATGTATTTATAAGATCATCTTTAAATTGTTAGCAAATAGACTAAAAAAGATCCTACTTAAACTCATAGATGAGACACAATCAACTTCTAGTAGGTAGGAATTTACTTGATAGCGTCTTAGTTGCAAAAGAGGTGGTACATGAGATTAGAAATAAGAAGAAAATGTGCATAATTATGAAGGTTGGTTTTGAAAAAACTTATGATTTAATTAAGTTAACTTTCATACTCTATATGTTGGAGAGGTTAGGATTCTGTAAAAATTGGATGAGTGGTTTAAAAATTGCCTGATCTGAACAACGTTATCAATTTTGGTAAATGATAGTCCCACAAATGAAATTAAATCATCAAAATGGATCAGACAAGGAGACTCACTTGCTCTTTTCCTCTTCATTATCGCAATAGAGGGCTAGTTGTATAATAAGACAAGCCAAAAGCTTAAAGTGCTTAGAAGGGGTAAAAATATGAGAAAAACCAAAAAATTAATATGCTTCAATATGAAGATGACATTTTATTTATATGTGAAGATAAAATGAAAACAATAAAATTTGTTCTAATATGTTTTTGAATTGGTTTCAAGTTTCAAATTAAATTTATTTAAGAACAAATTAGGTGGGATTGAGTTAAATACCACTCAAATAGAATTATATGCTGATTTTTCTAATAAAAAAAAAATCAATGAAAATATCCTTCACCTATTTAGATGTACCAATAGTGGGGAATCCTTGGAAATTTACCATGTGGGAGACCGTAATACAAAAAGTTAAGAATAAAGTAGCACTTTGGAAGGGTATGGTTTGTTAGATAAAATATGTTATTATAACTCTATCTTTTTCTTTTTTGTCTTTCTTTAAATCGCCACAAATGGTAATAAAGGAGATTAAAAAAATTCAAAGAACATTTATGTGTTGGATATCTCAAGCTACTCAATTAAATATATTTGATGAAACCATAAGCCTTGAAGAGAAGACTTATTGCCTCATGAGAGTCTAGGTAGTTTAGTCTAGTGTTTGTGTCTTGATTTATCTCCTATCTCAAGCATATGATGAAGGGTCCAAACACAAAAACCTTTTCAAAAGAGTTAAATTATTTTTACTTAACTAAAATATTTTTCAATCAATTAAAAGTACTTTTAACTAGTTAAATTTTTATTTCTCGAAAACTGCAGTTTTTTAATTGATTGAATTTGCTTTCAATTGGTTAAAATTCTTCTTACTTAAAAAGTACGATTTTTCAATTGATTATTTGAAGAAACAATTTGTTAAAATTTTCTCTGATGGATTTTATCTATAAAACTATTTTAATTTAGTTTTGTTTCCATTTTCAGTTTCAACTCCTCAGAATCTCTTTTAAATATGATTAAGTTTTTTTTTTTTGAAAAATCAACCTGTTATTTCCCTTTTCAACTTGTTATTTTCTTAACAATTTTCAAAAAAAAATTAGAATTATGTTTTTATTTTAAGTCTATAAAAGGAAGACTTGGTTTCTGATTTGAATATCTTTTCACTACACACATACATATTTGTTTTCAAAGCTTGAGAGAATTTTGAGTGAATTGGTTTTTGAAGAGATTTTTTTAGTCTTTGAGAGCTCTTGGTGCTTTCACTTTCATCGCTTGCTTGAGATCAATGATTCATCAAAGTGTTATTGTTTTGAGGTCCCTTTAGAGTCTTCTAAGTTTGCAAAAAGGTGTTTTCGTTTCATATCACTTTTGTTTTATAAGATTATGTTGTATTCCTTCTAAGATAATGTTTCTTTAAGTGTTGCATTGTTGTAATAGGGTTTCACAGGGTGTGTTCTTAGTTCTTATAGTGTTCAAGAGCTGTTCTTGGCTATCTTTGTGTAAAAAGATACTTTTGATTTAGTGAAATCCATCTTAGTGTGATGTGAGACTGGATGTAGCTCATTTTGAGTGTAAAATAATTTAGTGAAATTCGTTTTAGTGTAAAAAGATTATTTCCCTGAACATTTCTTTTCAACATAAAACTCCGCTTACTGGCATGAAATACAATTTGTTGTTTAACAGATTAATCAATTATTTTTACATATGCTGATTCTATTATAAAAAAGCCCAATATTCATTGGCTAAAAATATCATCACTTCTGCATTGGATGAATTTTCAAGGTGTCACAATGTGGTTTGACTCAAGAAATGTGGGAAATCTTAGAAGTAACTCATGAAGGAACAAATGATGTTAAAAGAGCAAGAAAACATGTTCTCATCCAAGAATATGAACTTTTCAGAATGAAGCAAGAGGAAACTATAGTTGATGTTCATAAAAGATTCATGCATATTGTAAATCATCTAACTGGTCTGACAAGGTGTTTGATAAAGAAGAGATGAATATCAAAATACTGAAATGCCTAGATAGGAGCTAGCAACCCAAGGTGACAACAATTTATGAATCCAAAGATCTGTCAAAGCTTTCAACTGTTGCTCTATTTGGAAAGTTAAGAGAACATGAGCTGGAACTGAATAGATTAAAGGAGTAAGATTCATTTGAAAAGAAAGTAAAAATTATTGCTCTCAAATCCAGTGTATAGAAGAAGGAACTGAGTGAAGAGGAAGAAAACTTAGATCAAGATGAAACTTTGAGTCTGCTCACCAAGAAGTTCAATATATTTATAAAGAAAAAGAATGGTGAGAGATCTCAACCTAAAAGAAGGTATCCTTCTAAACTAAATGAATTCAATACTACTAATTTCACTTATTTTGGTTGTGGTAATCCAGGGCATACAAAGATTGATTGTACAAATAATCAAAACAAAGATAAGCAAATGAGCATAATGACAAAAAAGAACAAAGGCAAGGAAGCCTACATATCTTGGGAAGACAATGACCTATCTTCATCAAGTGATACATCAGTTGAGAGTGAAGAAGCAAATCTCTGCTTTATGGTTAAAAATGAAGAGTCAACTTGTGATTTTGTAAGTATATGCTCAACTGACTAAAAAAGTTATGATAAATTATTAATTGCATTTAAGAAAACACATAATGAAGTTAATAGACTTGTTGTCATATGCAACAAGCTAAAAAGTGTGAATAATCTTCTTGAACCTAAGGTTAAATCTTTAGAAAAATAGTTGCATGATGCTAAAACATAATTAGTCAATCTTGAATTAACGTGTTTAAATGCTTCAATTAAAACTTGTGAAAACTACAAAGGTTTAGAAAAGAAAGTAGAATATCTTTTGAAAACCTTATCTAAGTTTACAATGGGCAGAGCAAATCTAGAAACTATTTTACATTCTCAAAATGTTGTATTTAGTAAACATGGATTAGGATATACATCTTGGTAAAAATAACAGTGTTAAGAAATTATCTAGCTTCTTTGTTCATGCTAAAACAAAGTATTATTCTTTCAATAGTGTTAAACCAGTGCATTCGGTTTCCTGTTTTTATTGCATGAAGCATGGCCATGCATCTAGGACCAACAAGTTTAGAAATTATCTTATTCCAAAAGGCTTAGTCAAATGGCTACCTAAGGAAAGGTAATAATCCGTCTGGATCCAAGACTAAGGGTACCATATGTATTGGTCTATATTTGTTTTGCAGAAAGTTGAAAAGGACAGAGAAACAAATCAATGGTACCTTGATAATGGATGTTCGAAGCATATGACTGGAGACATATCTCAATTTGTTGCATTAAAGTTAAAATCGGAAGGTTATGTAACCTATGGTGATAATAATCGTGGAAGAATTTTTGGAAAAGGAGACATTGGAATTAAGGGATCCACTATGATAGGAAATGTTCTATATGTTGATGGATTGAAAGACAGTCTTCACGGGTAAAGGTGATAATTGTAATATTTGTAATGAGGACACGACTAAGGTGATCTTCATGAGTAAAAGTTTCAACAATATCTATCTTCTTGATATCCATCATAACAGTACTTTGAATGAATGTCTCATCTCTAAAGAGGAAAAAATCCTAGATATGGCATAGAAGATTAACTCATATGATCAGTTAAATAGTTTGAATGCAAAAGAACTAGTTTCTTGTTTACCTAACACGAAATTTCATAATAATAGAATATATGATGCATGTGTCAAAGGAAAACAACACAAGGTCTTCTTTTAAACCTAAAGATATAATCTCTTCTAAGAAACCTTTAGATATTCTGCATATGGATTTGTATAGAGCATCTAGGATTACTAGTCTAGCTGGAAATGTCTATGCTTTGGTGATTGTTGATGACTTTTCTAGATATACATGGAATTTATTCATTGCTGCTAAAAATGATGCTTATGATGCCTATAAGAAACTAGCTAAAGTTCTACAAAATGAAAATAGCTGTAGTATAAAATCAATTAGAAGTGATCACGGGGGGAAGTTTCAAAATGATAGATTCAATAGGTTATGTGAAAAATACGGTATTACACATAGTTTTTCAGCTCCTAAGACCCCTCAACAAAATAGTGTGGTTGAGAGAAGAAATAGATCCCTAGAAGAACTTGCTAGGACTATGCTAAATGAATCTAGTCTTCCAAAATACTTATGGGCTAATGTTGTATATAGGAATTCTTATGTCTTGCATATAACTTTAATTAGGCCTATCTTAAAGAAAACACCATATGAATTATATAAGGGTAGAAAACCTAACAAGTCATCTTAGGGTATTAGGATGCAAAAGTTTTGTTTTGAATAATGGTAAAGATAATATAGGAAAATTTGATTCAAAATCTGATGAAGGTATTCATATTGGTTATGCTTTGAATGGTCATGCTTACAAAATTTATAATAGAAGATTGTTAACTGTTGAGGAATTTGTCCATATAGTCTTTGATGAATCTAACAACCATATGCTTAAGTCTATGGAAGATGAACTGGAAACAAGTGATTTAAGAATTGTGCTTTTAAAAGATCAATTGATTGTCCTAATTCAACCGATTCAAATCCTAAAAAAGAACAAACTACAACTCTAGAATTGCCTAGAGAATGGAGAAATCCTAAGGACTTTGATGGAAGAAGTGCCTTCATGTGTGACGAAACATGAATGATGGTGGCAGAAGCATATGAAAGTGGCGTGCAAGGATCTCCTAAGAGGTGTGGTATCCTTGAAGGTGCATGAGATGTATGGTGAGTGATAGGTGAGGCCTAATCACTTGGAGGGTGAAAAATGAAGATCAAACACCTATCCTAGAGAGAGTAGGAGGCAAGAGTGGGATTGGCTCAAATTTGGCAGCCATTCACTCATATGATTAATCTTCCCATTACATGAGCCAAACCCTCTTATTTATAGTGTTTATAGGGCTGGAAATTCAAATGAAAGTGGAGGGAATCTACACCTACACCTTCTTTTTATGTCACATGGAAGGTGTGACTTATCTTTATACATTTTCACCTCTTATATCTATATCTACACCTCCCGATATGTTCTACTTAAAACTTCTCAAAAGTAATTACAAAAAGAGACATCCAATGATGCTTAGTTGGCCCAAATCTTCTATGTGTTGGGCTTGAGCTGAAGCTTGAACTTGTATTCGGACTTGGGCTTGGGCTTCTTCTATCTTGGGCTTAGGCCTCTGCCATCATCCCTTCCCTCTTGAAAATGATTTTTCCTCAAATCCAATGCTTATTCTTCTTCATTATTATGGAATGTATGTGGCTGTATGGTTTCCATCATCCCCTCCTTCTTGAGAAGTTTTGTCCTCAGATATACAGGGTTGATCTCGAACAACAACCTTATTCTTGCTTTGAAAAATATGCTCGTCCTCCAGGATCAAATGTCCATCTATGGGAGTCATCAAACAAATCAAAATGAGTTAGTTTCAGCAGTTGTATAAAAATCAGTTTTATTAAGTTGCCATTCTTCTTATTTTTCTATTGTTTTTGGCAACTTCTCATAATATTTCTCTATTTGTTGCTGTATTTGTTCTTTAATCCTCTCATGCATTTATTTAACAAATTCAGTTTTTGTTACTCATTCCTTAGGCACAAATTCTTGTGGATTAGGATGTGGTAACAAATCTAAAGGAGAAAGAGGATTAAACCCATATATAGCCTCAAATGGAGAAATATTAGTAGTTTTATGAACTACCCTATTGTATTCAAACTCAATATGGGAAAGATACTCATCCCTATAGTTGTGGTTGTCTCTCATGATTACCCTAGGCATAGTAGAAAAAGCTATATTTTCAACTTCATTTTGACCATTCGTTTGAGGATGATAAGAAATTGAAAATTTCAACTTAGTTCCAAGTTTTTCCAAAAGAATCCTCAAAAAATGGTCTTCAAATTTCGGATCTCTATCTAAAACCATGCTTGGAGATAAACCATGAAGTCTTACCACTTCTCTAAAGAAGAGCCTATCCACAACCATAAAAATGGAATCAAAACCTTTTGTTGTGCTAGGAAGTTCTAATATAAAATCTATGCTTATGTCTTCCCATGGAGCACTTGCAAAAGGTGAAGGAGCATAGAGTTCATGAGACATTTCCTTAGAGTTAATTTTTAAACAAGAAATGCATATATGATAATGTCTTTGAACATCTTTCCTCATGGGTGGTCAAAAGAATTTTCCTTTTAAAAGCCCTAAAGTTTTATCAACTCCAAATTAGCCCATGAGTTCTCCTTCATGAAAAATATTTTTTTTATGTGTGAAGGTAGTCTCGTTGGTACGACCATTGAGCAAGGAGTTTTTAGCGATTCGCAATGGTCATCTCAATAAGACATGCCAAGTTTCTTTAGGCACTACATCACATAAAATTTTATCTTTTTAGATGCCTATAGATAACTCGACCTTCACTTGTTGGTGATTTCTTATCATATACTCAAAATAAACTACTATATATTTACCTATGCAATTCTTAAGGACATGATGCATAAGCCTCATGAAAGTGATAGTTACATTAGTGATTCCAAAAGGTTTCACTAACCACTCATATAGTCCAAATTTGGTCTTAAAAGTAGTTTTCAATTCATCACCCTCTTTGATTCTTATTTGGTGATATCCACTTTTAATATCAATTTTGTAAAATGTAATGGACCCATGCAATTCATCAAGCATATTATCAAGTCTAAGAATTGGATGCCTATATTTGATGGTGACGTTATTGATGGTTCTACAATCATAACACATTCTCCATTTGCCATCTTTCTTTGACACCAACAAAATAGGTACAACATAAGGACTTAGACTCTTGCGAACCCAACCCTTTTCCATCAATTCCTGAAATTGTATTCTATCTCCTTAGTATCGTCATGATTAGTTCCATAAGTTGGTCTATTTGGTAGACTAGCCCCTAAAACTAAATCTGTTTGATGTTCTATACCCCTAAAAGGTGAAAGTTCAATGAGGTTTTCCTTAGGGAATATATCATCAAATTCTTTAAAAAAAAAAAAATCTCTTGAGGAGGTAGCTCACAAATTTCAGCAAGTGTGGCGATGCATGCAAGTGTTCCTTTACAAGCAAGGAGGTCTGAAGGTTGTTAAGATAGAAGTATATTTTCAAATTTTTCTTCTTTCTGAATAACCTTGTGGGAAGGAACACTCTTCTCCCACACCTCAGATTGGTCCTTAAGGACTTTCTCTTGATTTTCTATTTTTATATTTTCTTCACTCTCACTAGTTTCTTTTTCTTGACTACTATTGTCATCTTTGTCCCTTAAGATCATAAATCTTTCATTGGGACACTAAGATGCTAAATGACCATTACCAAGACATTTAAAACATCGAATTTCTCTAGCTTGAGTGTGTGAGATATGCTCGTATTTGGGTAGGTTTTGGGAAGGTTCTAAAGATGTTTCTTTTATATGCTCTTCCCCTCTTTGGACCTTTTCCTTGTCATAAGATACAAAGTATGAACTTTGTTTTTGACTTGATTGTTTTCTCAAAATTTGTTTTTCAACTTTAATGCTAAGTTGAATCAAGTCATTTAAATCTTTATAAGGTAAATGTTCAACTTTGTTTCTTATCTCAAGTTTGAGACCACTTAAAAACCTAGATATGGTGGTATGGTTGTCTTCGTTAACCCCTGCCCTTATTATATATAACACCATCTTTTGTCGATATTCTTCTACACTTAGACTTTTTTGATGAAGTCCTTGGAGTTTGTTAATTGACTTCCTATTGTAGTAGGGGGGAATATGGCGGCGTCTTAAGGCTCCCCTAAAATCATTCCAATACTCTATGGGGGGGTCCTTATGAAGGCGCCTTTCTCTCTCAAGGGTCGTCCACCAATACATTGCATTACCTTGGAAACTTAAAGTGGCTAAGGGTACTTTTCTTTCCTCACTTACTCTATGACAAGAAAACAATTGTTCTACCTTCACTTCCAAATCTAGGTAAACTTCTACGTTTTCTTTTCCATGGAAATAATGTAGATCTACCCTAACCTCTCTGTTAGAATATATGGCTTTAAACTAGAGGGGGTGAATTGTTTAAAGAGGGTTTTCGCAAACTTTTAAGCCTTGAATGAAATTACTTCGAGAATACCTTGATTGAGAAATCAGTTTTTCAAAACACAAAGCTAAAAGCACAGCACCAGTAAAACAATTGGTTGTTTCGCAGAAACAATCGGTTGTTTATACCACTAAACAAATATCAAAACTAAATTTAAAGAGTTAGGGATAGAGAGAATGCACACAGATGTTTATACTGGTTCACTCTAAACCCAGAGCTACATCCAGTCTTCTCAGAAACCACTGAGGAATTCCACTAAGCAATCAAACCTAGATCACTTACAACACAACCAAGAAAGTGACCATGATCCCCTTAAGACACACACTTCTCTTGGCCAACACACCAACACTAAGAATGCTGATCTTGATCCCCTCAAGAACACACAACACTTCTCATCAAAACACACAAATAAACTTGTTCAACAGAATACCAGGATTACACTTGTTACAAAAGCAAATATGAAATCAATACAAGTAGAAATCCTATCTCACACTCTTTGATCAATCTCAATCTCTAAGCAATCTCAACTCTTTGAAAAACTCAAAAACTTGTGTTAAAAATCTTATTACTCAAATATGTTTTTCTCAATATATTCAAAGATATTGTTTGTTATCAAATCTTAACAAACTTATTCATTGCATTTAAAAGATTGGTCAAGGCATTAAAGACTGAAGCGTAATTAGTTAAAACATTTAAAGCTCAGTCAAAGCTAAAACAGTTTTTTCTGTTATGGTACCAAAACAAACAATCGGTTGTTTCCACAAATCAATCGGTTGTTTTAGTTTTAACAGCTCAACCATTTGAAAAACAGTTTTCAACCTTTTCTAAAAAACACCTAAGTATAAAACAATCGGTTGTTTCGACAAAACAATCGGTTGTTTCGACAAAACAATCGGTTGTTTTTCACTTAGTTTGAAAAACACTTTTCTTTTAAAAAGATTGAGAATGCTTATGCTTTGGATTCAATCAAGAGTGGATTACATAACCAATCTACCCCAGATCTTATCTAGGACAACTCAGCAACAACAAGCACAGCCTAGCCTTCAACATCCTTCAAAGGGTTTGGATTCTTCAAAGCTTGAACACTACTTGGTTCAACAATCTCCCCCTATTTGATGAAGACAAATCCCTGGTGCTTGTGTTTGATCTGATTGAATCTGAAGCAGTACCTGCAAAACTAGCATATATACAGTCTAATGCTTCTTACAACAGCAGGTTAGATTTTCACACAATTAAAGTATAAAACCTGAAAAACAATCGGTTGTTTACTCGAAACAATCGGTTGTTTCTATCAGCAGCATCAAAAAATAATTTTATATCAGAGATTTTAACAGGTTACACAATTTCAGATAAAGATATACTAGAACCAATTAATTCTCCCCCTATTTGTCTTCACAAATAGACTTTAGCATGTATCAAAACAGATTTAGGAGAGATTATTAAGATCAAGGATACCTAACTTATTTCTTAGGAAGAAAAACTTCTCTTTTGGTAAAGGTTTCGTGAAGATGTCAGCTAACTGCAGTTTGGTCTCCACAAACTTCACTCCACAGTTCCCATTGTTTACATGATTTCTGATGAAATGATGCCTTATCTCAATATGTTTGGTCCTTGAGTGTTGAATCTGATTTTTGGTAAGATTGATGGCACTTGTGTTATCACACATCAAAGGGACCTTGCTGATTTGTAATCCAAAGTCTGCAAGTTGTTGCTTGAGCCACAAAATCTGTGCACAACAGCTTCCAGCAGCAATGTACTCAGCCTCAGCAGTAGAGAGAGCAACACATGCTTGCTTCTTGCTATGCCATGAGATTAGACTTGAGCCAAGAAGGTGGCAAGTGCCACTTGTGCTCTTTCTATCTAGCTTGCAACCTGCAAAGTCAGAATCGCAAACATGATGTCCGGCCTACTAGCTGTTAGATAAAGCAAAGAGCCAATCAATCCTCTGTATTTTGTTTGATCTACATTCTTTCCAGCAGCATCAGCATCCATGTAACAACTTGATGGCATTGGAGTGCTTGCTTCTTTGCAACTCTCCATTTCAAATTTCTTGAGAATCTCCTTGCAATACTTTGATTGACATAGAAAGATCCCATCCTTTGTTTGCTTAACCTGCAATCCAAGAAATAAAGACAGTTCTCCCATCATAGACATTTCAAACTCACCTTTCATTGCAGCCACAAATTCTTCACACAAACTATCTTGTGTAGCACCAAAGATGATGTCATCAACATAGATTTGCACAAGAATTATTTCTGCATTTGACTTTTTGATGAAGAGAGTCTTGTCTACCATTCCCCTTTCATAACCATGAGATAGCAGAAAGTTGTTAAGGCTCTCATACGACTGTCTTGGAGCTTGCTTCAGTCCATACAAAGTTTTCTTCAACTTGAAGACATGGTTGGGATATTTATGATCTTCAAAGCCCGGTGGTTGATCTAAATAAACTTCCTCATTGATGTAGCCATTCAAGAAGGCACTCTTGACATCCATTTGGAAGAGTTTGAAACCACTCATACAAGCAAATGCCAGCAGCAGCCTTACAGCCTCCAATCTAGCAACAGGAGCAAAGGTTTCACCATAATCTATGCCCTCCTCTTGATTGTAGCCCTTGGCAACTAGCCTTGCTTTGTTCCTTGTGATCACACCATCTTCATCTAACTTGTTCCTGAAAACCCATTTCGAACCAATAATGTTCATTTCATCAGTTCTAGGGACAAGAAACCATACCTCATTCCTTGCAAAGTGATTCAACTCCTCATGCATAGCTTCAACCCATTTCTCATCCTTGAGAGCTTCATCAATTGACTTTGGCTCAATTTGAGAGACGAAAGTTGTATGCCTGCAAAGGTTTGTGATGGAGCTACGTGTGGAGACACCTTCCTTTATTTGCCCTATGATGTTTTCCACTGACAGATCTCTAGGAATCCTCCACTCTTTGAGCAGCTCACTCTGTTGCAGAATTTCAATCGGTTGTTTCTGCGAATCAACCGATTGTTTTTCTGCACAGATTTCCAGCTTCTCCAAACTAATGCTCTGTTCATCTTCTTTAGCACTGGTCTTTGGGATTTGATTGTTTCTGCGATCTACCTCATCAAAGACAACATGAACTGATTCTTCTACAGTCATCAACCTCTTGTTGTAGATTCTGTATGCATGACTTGTGAGAGAATACCCTATGAAGATGCCAAGATCCGCTTTCTCATCAAACTTCCCTAGATTTTCCTTTCCATTGTTGAGAACGAAACAGCTGTAGCCAAAAACTCTGAGATGACTAATGTTAGGCTTCCTTCCATTGAAGAGTTCATAAGGAGTCTTCTTCAGAATAGGTCTTATAAGCACTCTATTCATCACATAACAGGAAGTGCTTACTGCATCTGCCCAAAAGTACTTAGGAAGAGATGATTCACTAAGCATTGTTCTTGCTAGCTCTTCAAGAGACCTGTTCATCCTCTCTACCACACCATTCTGCTGTGGAGTTCTTGGAGCAGAGAAGTTGTGCAGAATCCCCATCTTCTCACAGAATTTGCTGAACTTCTCATTTTGGAATTTTCCTCCATGATTTCCTACAAAGAAAATTTTCAAGTACAAAGATTTGGTCCCCTTATGAATGTGGGTCCATTTGGTTTACATTCATCAATTAAATCTTTATTACACTTAGGAATCCACTTCAAAAAACCCTTAGGAACAACATATTTTCTGATTTTACAGAACCTCATAGAATGATCTCTTTTCATGCAATAAAAGCATGTAACAATCGGTTGTTTCGATGGTTCAATCGATTGTTTTTCTGGCATTTTCGAAAATGATTTTGAAAATCTATCTTGCTTGTTTTGTGGATTAAAACCTAATCCAGCTTTTCCAAAAACACAGTTTTAAGATGCCAAGACATTCTCAAAGTTTAGACAGCTTATCCACAATTTTAACAAGATAGTGGACCTTATTTTCAAGATTTTCGCAATTTTCACAAACAAGAGTATCACACTTGCAAGAGGAGTTTTTGTAGATGATTTCAAGGTTTTCAAAATCTGTTTTTGAATTTTCTAATTCCTCTTCCAGTGTTTTTACTCTGTTTTCAAGCCAGCTATTCTTTTCCTTTAACCGATTGTTCAAGAGGGCCAATCGGTTGGCTCCTTCATGCGTTTCTTGAAAGGCTTGAAGTAATTGACCATAATTTTTAGAGTTTGAGGAGTTTGATGAACTTACCCTACTTGAGTCATCCTCCTTTCTGGCCATGAAGCAAAGGTTGAGGCTCTTCTTATTTTGCCTTCTTTTCCTTCTTGCTTGACTCTTTAACATTGCCTCCTCTGGTTCATTGTTTCCATGAGCAGCCTTGAGTGTGTTCCACATATCTTTAGCAGTTTTGATATCCTGAAAAACTCATTAGTATCTAGTGCAGAAGCTATTATGTTTTGAGCAGTACAATCAAGCTTGGCCATTTTACATTCATCATTGGTCCATTGAGACCAAGGTTTTGCAATTAAAGAACCATTCTTTTTAAACTTTGGAATGTAAAGACCATTCTCAATTGAATTCAAAATTCCTTGATCAATAGATTCCACAAAGATTTTCATTATGGCTTCCCAATATTTGTAATTCAATCCACAGAATAAAGGAGGTTTGTTGATTGAAGCACCTTCCTCAAAAGATTGTTTTCCAGCCATAGAATTTTTGTTTGGATAAACTTGAATAACTTTCAAGAACCAAGCTCTTAATGCCAAGTGTTAGAATATATGGCTTTAAACTAGAGGGGGGTGAATTGTTTAAAGAGGGTTTTCGCAAACTTTTAAGCCTTGAATGAAATTACTTCGAGAATACCTTGATTGAGAAATCAGTTTTTCAAAACACAAAGCTAAAAGCACAACACTAATAAAACAATCAGTTGTTTCGCAGAAACAATCGGTTGTTTATACCACTAAACAAATATCAAAACTGAATTTAAAGAGTTAGGGATAGAGAGAATGCACACAGATGTTTATACTGGTTCACTCTAAACCCAGAGCTACATCCAGTCTTCTCAGAAACCACTGAGGAATTCCACTAAGCAATCAAACCTAGATCACTTACAACACAACCAAGAAAGTGACCATGATCCCCTTAAGACACACACTTCTCTTGGCCAACACACCAACACTAAGAATGCTGATCTTGATCCCCTCAAGAACACACAACACTTCTCATCAAAACACACAAATAAACTTGTTCAACAGAATACCAGGATTACACTTGTTACAAAAGCAAATATGAAATCAATACAAGTAGAAATCCTATCTCACACTCTTTGATCAATCTCAATCTCTAAGCAATCTCAACTCTTTGAAAAACTCAAAAACTTGTGTTAAAAATCTTATTACTCAAATATGTTTTTCTCAATATATTCAAAGATATTGTTTGTTATCAAATCTTAACAAACTTATTCATTGCATTTAAAAGATTGGTCAAAGCATTAAAGACTGGAGCGTAATCAGTTAAAACATTTAAAGCTCAGTCAAAGCTAAAACAGTTTTTCTGTTATGGTACTAAAACAAACAATCGGTTGTTTCCACGAATCAATCGGTTGTTTTAGTTTTAATAGCTCAACCATTTGAAAAATAGTTTTCAACCTTTTCTAAAAAACACCTAATTACAAAACAATCGGTTGTTTCGACAAAACAATCGATTGTTTTTCACTTAGTTTGAAAAACACTTTTCTTTTAAAAAGATTGAGAATTCCTATGCTTTGGATTCAATCAAGAGTGGATTACATAACCAATCTACCCCAGATCCTATCTAGGACAACTCAGCAACAACAAGCACAACCTAGCCTTCAACATCCTTCAAAGGGTTTGGATTCTTCAAAGCTTGAACACTACTTGGTTCAACACTCTCTTGGGCTCTCTTTTCTTTCCTTTCTAGCTTTCCTAGGGGATGGTTGATAGTATTCATTAATTCTAAGGCTTTGTTCCTTAAAAGATTGATTACCCCTAGAGCTAGATGCATGAGAACTCTTTTTGGATTTGGTATTCTCATCTCTCTCTTTAACCATTTTCCACTTATCTTGTATCAAAGCAAATTGAGCATCCCGTTCTTTGAGTAGGGTCTCATGTTGCAATTGTCTATATGAAAGTGTTTGAACGTCTTGTGCTAATTTTTTTCAAAAGAGATTTGACAGACTCTCCTTCACTTTCATTAGAATGACGAGAATGAGAAGACATGGTTAAAGCTATGTGTTGTAAGTAATTTACCCAAAAAAAGAGAAGGAAAGTAAAGAAGGTAGCTTCCCAGGAAAGGGAGGTGGATCACTTGGATCTCTTAAGTACCAAGCCTTTCCTTTCTAGAATCTATCCCTCAAGACTTTTCACAAATTTGTTTCTAAGTAATTCACTTAGATCACAATTAAGGATGAAAAACACAATTTTATGCAAGAAGAATGAAAAGCAATTAACAAAAACACAATTAAAGGTAGCTAACTAGAAAGCTTTTAAGCTAGATGAATCCTATGGTGAGGCTTCTAGGAACTTAAAACCATTGAAGACACACTCACCGTCAAATGTGTAATTATTTTACTAATTAATCAAGTTTAATGCAAATACAACTCAAAGAAATACAATGACAAATTGAATTGACAAAAATTAGAGATCCTATTCTGTGTTCTTCTTTTGCTTGTTGGCACTCTTTTTTATTGTTACTCTTGTTATTGGCACCCACTCTTTGTGTATTTTTGTAAACTCACTTGCTGCTGCACTTTTGTTCAACCTCCCACAAATATTCAATTTAGTTCTTCAAAACAGCACCTACTAAGTGACAATGGACTCACCACAAAGGTTAGCTCCAACTTAATCTAACACCATTTCTTTTTTAAATTTTACCACCAATCAAAGTGGTCAACAAATTTCAAAGCAAAGAAACAAATCAATTTGGAATTGGACAACATCAAAGGGAGTAATTATATGACACAACTTGAAAGAGTATTGAATGAACATGACAATCAACAACTAAGGCACTCAACAAAAGGTGGCACACAAATTGAACCTAAAGAATGACACTAGAATTGATTAATAAAACCAAAACAGTACTACTGGAATTTTGAGGCACAAGATGCGTAACTTAAATATTTATGCTGAGCTGTATAGTTCGAATTTGAATTCGAAATTTGAATCACAAACAATTCAAGATCTTAGCTAAATTTTGGCATTGGAATCAGACCAAAAAAATGCACCAATTAATTTCGATAAACTTATTAAATCTGATGTTATTTCACTGCTTTTTTTCGCGCTAGAATTGCATACTAATTGTATTTGATTTATCATTTTTTTTCTATTTGGAATTTGACTTAATTTTTTTTTCACTTTTTTCTAACACTTCAATCTGCTTAAATCCAGAATTTCATAATTTTTCTCCAACGAATTTTAATTTCATAAGCAAGAACAGCCAACACAGGATAAAAAACAGAGGAATCCTAATTCTGGAATTAAAAACAGTTTTGAGAAACTTCAAAAACACAATGGAATTGATATATAAGAACTTGTGTGGTTCTATCACTCAAGCATGAACTTAAATCTAAAAGAAAAATGCACCAAAGGATCAAACAATTCAGATTATAAACTTGACTCAAAATCAAATAAAGAAACTAAATCAATCAAGAAAAGTACTAATAGGATTTGATGACAATTCTTGGAAACACATGACTTGACAAAACACAATTGGATTCCAAAATCAAAATGACTCAAATCAACACAATATGAACCAATTAAAATTGCAATAAAGACTAAAAAAAAAAAAAAACAGAACAACACCACAATTAGAAACCTAAAATAGTTTGAAAATGGAAACTCAAGAACAATTTGAGCCAAATGCACGTTTAAAATTGTTCAAACATCATCATGAACCAAAAACGAACTTAAAACAGCAAGACATATAAGGAATATGATAAACAACTCAAAATTAAGAAGAACACAAAATTAAAATCAGGATAAGGCACTTATCTCTTGAAGATCGTAGCTCATGATACCAAATGATGGAAGAAGTGCCTTCATGTGTGACAAAACTTGAATGATGGTGGCGAAAGCATATGAAAGTGGCATGCAAGGATCTCCTAAGAGGTGTGGTATCCTTGAAGGTGCATGAGATGTATGGTGAGTGATAGGGGAGGCCTAATCACTTGGAGGGTGAAAAATAAAAATCAAACACCTATCCTAGAGAGATTAGGAGACAAGAGTGGGATTAGCTCAAATTTGGCAGCAATTCACTCATATGATTAATCTTCCCATTACATGAGCCAAACCCTCTTATTTATAGTATTTAGAGGGCTGAAAATTCAAATGAAAGTGGAGGGAAATTCAAATGAGAAGCATTTGAATTTGGTGCCAATTTCTTAGTCACAAGGGAAGTGTGACTTGGTTTTTTTCATTGGCACCTCCTAAATCTACACCTACACCTTCTTTTTATGTCACATGGAAGGTGTGACTTGTCTTTATACATTTGCACCTCTTATATCTATATAGACACCTCCCTTTATGTTCTACTAAAAAGTACTGAAAAGTAATTACAAAACGAGACATCCAATGATGCTTAGTTGGCCCATATCTTCTATGTGTTGGGCTTCAGCTGAAGCTTGAACTTGTATTCGGACTTGGGCTTGGGCCTTTGCCATTAGACTTGACTCTTGATAATGTGATTGGCAACATTGAGAAAGGAGTATCAACAAGAAATTCTCTAAACAACTCATGTGAGATGGCGACATTTGTATCTCAAGTGGAGCCAAAGAATTGTGATGAAGCTTTACAAGACAGTAATTGAATTCTAGCCATGTAGGAAGAACTGAATCAATTTACAAGAAATAAAGTATGGTCTCTTATTCCTAGAACGTCCAAGATGAATGTGATAGGCACTAAGTGAGTATTCAGGAATAAAATGTATGAGCAAGGCATCATCACAAGGAACAAAGCAAGACTAGTTGCAAAAGGATACAATCAGAAGGAAGGAATAAACTATATGATGAAACTTGTGCTTCAGTAGCAAGGATATAGTAGTGGCATGACTGACAAGACTTTGTTCATCAAGAAAAATAAAGATGATATTATTCTAGTGCAAGTATATGTAGATGACATCATTTTCGAGTCAACAAATGAAGACATGTGTGAAGTTTTTATAGAAGCCATGAAAAGTCATGGTGGGTGAGTTGGACTACTTCTTAGGCCTTCAAGTAAAGCAATTGAAAGATGGGATTTTCATTAGTTAAGCTAAATACTATAAGGACCTGTTAAAGAAATTTGAGATGGATCAATGCACAACTATCAACACTCGTATCTCTACAAGTTGTCACTTAGATAAGACTATGTTGGAAAATTAGTGGATCAAACCAAGTGTAGAGGTTTAATTGGTTCACTCTTATATCTAATAGCTAGTATGCCTGACATTATGTTTATTGTTTGCATGTGTGCAAGGTTTCAATATGCACCTAAGGAGTCACACTACAATGTTGCCAAGAAGATCTTAAAGTACTTGTAAGGGACTAAGGAAGTTGGTTTGTGGTATCCTTGTATTGTTACTTTAAATTTAATTAGTTATTCTGACTCAGACTTTGCATGGTGTAAGAATGACAAGAAAAGCACTAGTGGAACGTGTCACATGCTAGGATCAAGCTTGATTTCATGGCATTACAAAAAGCAAGCTTGTGTAGCACTATCCATAGTCGGGCTGAGTACATAGCTGCAAGGAGATGCTATGCTCAAAACACTTTGGTTAAAACAACAACTAAGTGACTTTTGAAATACCTTGAATAATATCTCTCTATTGTGTGATAATACAAGTGCAATTAATTTGACTGAGAATCCTATCATTCATTTAAGAACAAAACATATAGAAATAAGACATTATTTCCTTCGTGATTATTTTTTCTTTGATACAAAATTTTAATTGATTAATTATTGTTTTCATAGATTATTTTTTCTGTTTTTGTACTACATGTGTGACTAGGAAAGAGAAATTGAAAAATCTCTTTGACTGTTTGACTAGGCATCCACATGAGTTTCATAGGAATTTGTTATTAACCAAAAGAATCTTTTGCAGCCTTTGAATTCTAGTCAGACTAAAACTTTTTTTTTATTGATTTCTCCTCTCTTTTCAAAATTAATTGGTTGAACTAAACATATGCACAAATTGCCAACATTGCTTTAATCTCTATAAAATCACAGTTTTTCTAACATTTTACTGCATCACAAAATTGTTTTCATCTCTGCACTGCATTCCACATTTTAGTCCATCTTTGTTTTGTATTTTCCTTTTCTCACAGCTTCTTCAAATGGCTTCTTCCTCACACAAGAAGAGGAGATCCCGAGAACGATCTTCCACTAACATTGGGATTCTGGAAAAATGGTTTGTTGGATATGAAGAAGCAATTGCATCTTTTATGCATGAAATGAGCAGAAAACAAATAAACATTCCTAAGGTGTTGGAGTTCTCATGGATGAAGGAGAAGAAACTAGAAGATCCAAGGGAACTGCTGGAATTCCAGAGGCTGAAACCTCTGTTGGAAATAATAGGAAATGTGTATCTTAATCTGATCAAGGTATTTTACACCAATGTTAGTCTTGAAGGGAAAAATATGATATCTAGTGTAAAAGGAGTCACTATGTTGATCACCTCTGAAGTTTGGAGCAACATTGCTGGCTTAAAACACTTTGGAGTGAAAGTAGGCAGAGGAAATGTAGCTAAAATTAGTGAATTCCACAAGATGCAGTTTTATCGATCTTGTTTGAAGGATTCTAAACTTAACTCTTAGATTCTTAGCATATATAATTGCATGACAACTAACACCCATGGGAGCAATCATGCTATGCTAAATGAGTTGGACTTGATCTTGATATACTGCATCATGAATAAAATTAAGGTGATCTGGATCAATATCATAAAGAAACACATGTTCAAGTCTAGAACACTTTTGAATTACAAGTTTCCCTATGCCATCATGGTTTCAAAGTTCGTTGACTACTTTGAAGTTTATGTGAAAGATGAGCGAAATGAATCCATCAAATCTTTTAGTGAAATTGACTACTCAACCATAATAAAAATAGATTTTAGAAGCACAATGATGCATGGATCTATTGAACTTAAAGATTTAATGTCTCCAAATCTATGAAGATTGCTTGAAGACTGGGTTGCTGCTTGTGGGCATGGGTTCTGGGTAGATTAGAATTTGTCAATCCACTTTTAGCTTAATCCAAAACTGAATCAATCAAATTCTTTCAAAAGAAAAGTATTTTTCAAAGTAGTGAAAAATAACCTGTCGATTTATCGTTCCAATTGGTTGTTTTACAGTCACTGGTTTTGAAAAGGATTTGAAAAAGTTAAAATTGGCTGACCTCACAATCAAGGCCAATTCATTCGGTTGAATCGAGTTTTCAATCGATTGTTTTTTAAAAATCTTAACAACATTTGTTAAGTCTGGTAAATCTGTTTTACATGATTCTAAACTGTTTTGGTTCTTGATTAAAAGTCTTAAACGACTCTTTTTTAGACTATATAACTGATGTTTTACATTTCTAAAGAGAGAGAGATCAGATTACCTAAAAGATTAAAGTTTTTCAAGATTGCTTAAGGCTTTGCTTTGGTTAAAAGTGGAATAGGAACTGTTATAATTCTTTTGTATCAGGTGTGATCTTTCTTGTTCTTACTTGTATTTGTTTTCATATTTGTAAAACATGTAAGGTACTGGTGAATATAGTCAAAGGGTGTTCTGACTTGTAGTGAATTGTGTATCAAAGAGGGTGAGTGTTCTTGAGGGGTTCAAGATCACCTCTTTGGTGTTTGTGTGTTTGGATTCAAGATCACACAATGAGTTCTTAGTGGTTAGCTGAGGATTGGATGTAGCTCAGGTTAAGAGTGAACCAGTATAAATTCTTGTGTGAATTTCTCTATCCCTCACTCCTTAAAACTGTTTGAACTGTGCTTTTATAAACTGCTGATAAAAACAATCAGTTGATTCGCATAAACAACCGATTGATTTTCTAGAATCAATTAGAAACAATTTTGTTTCTTGACTGATCTGATTGCTTCTTTTGTGCTTCTTCATTAATCTTCATTCTTGTCTAGTATTTTTTAAAATCTTTCATTAAACAATTCACTCCCCTATTGTTTAAAGCTTTTAATTCCAACATGATCAACAAACCTGGTGAATTTCCTAGTTTTAAAAACTGCAGAATCAAGCCATGCAGCGGAAGAGTATCAAGTAAATGAAGGGAATGCAACAAAATTAGATGAAATGAATGCAGAAGAAGAAGCTCCTGCTAATGATATGAATGAAGAAGTTCAAGCAAATGCAATGAATGCTTTAATTGCTTATGAAGCACCAGTGGATAAAGGTGGACCTTTGTTTTGAAAAACTTGTGCTCAATAGGCTAGACACAATTTTTGCAAAGCAAAGAGCCTATTATGAGATGATTGCATCCAGATTTTAGCATATTGACCATCAAATTGAAAGGGTCCAAGAGCAGCTAGCCGGGCTCTATTATCGGGAGAAGTAAACTGGGTTATTTCATTATGTTATTTTAAGCTTGTAATCAATTTAGTCTCCATACACTATTTCAATTTTCTTCACTATTTTTATTTCCTACCTTTTATTTCACGACTGTATTTGGTGCTATTTTGCACTTTAACATTCTTTATTCCTTTAAGAATGTTTTACCACTATTATAATTGGTATTTTCCTATACTTATAAGTTGTTGGATGGAACTGGTATATCCATTCAAACAACTTTTGTTTATTGTTTCTATTTGATGAACGCAACAGGGGAGAAAAAGGTGTTGTTTATGTGTTATCTTTGTTTAGGATTGCAATCAAGACAGGTTTTAAGGCATGTTGGGTTATTTGTGTCAATCAAACAAGAAGAGATTGTTAGATATCTCAAGTTACTCAACTAAATATGTTTGATGAAACCATATGCCTTGAAGAGAAGACTAGCGGCCTCATAAAGAATCTAGGTAGCTTAGACTAATGTTTGGAGTCTTGATTTATCCTATATCTCAAGCATATGATGGAGGGTCAAAGCACAAAACCTTTTCAAAAGAGTTAAACTATTTTTAAATAAATAAAAGGTTTTTCAATCAATTAAAAGTGCTTTCAACTTGTTAAAATTTATGTTTCAGAAACACTGCAATTTTTTCAATTGATTAAAACTGCTTTTAATTGGTTTAAATTTCTCTTACCTGAAAATACAGTTTTTCAATTGATTATTTGAAGAAATAATTTGTTAAATTTTGTCTAATAGATTTTATTTCTAAAACTGTTTTTGAGTTAGTTTTGTTTCCATTTTCAATTTCAACTACTCAAAATATGTTTTAAATCTGACTAAGTGTTTTTCAGAAAATCAACCTATTATTTCCTTTTTCAACCTGTTTTTTCTTAATAGTTTTCAAAATTGTTTTGGATTCTGGTTTTGTTTAAATTCTATAAAAGAAAAGCTTGTTTTCTAATTTGAATATCTCTTCAATACACACATACATACTTGTTTTTAAAGCTTGCTGGGTGAATTTGGTTTTTTGAGTCTTTGTGAGTTCTCGGTGCTTTCACTCTCATCACTTGCTTGAGGTCAATGATTCATCAAAGTGCTTATATTTGGAGGTCCCTTTTAAGTCTTTTAAGCCTGCAAAAATGTGCATTCACTCCTTTTTCTTTATTGTGTTGTAATCTATGGTTTTGCTTCTAAGATAGTGTTTCTTGAGAGTGGTGCACTACTTTAATAGTGTTTCAGACTGTGTTTCCGTTCTTGTAGTGTTCAAGAGTTGTTCTTGGTTGTCTTTGTGTAAAAAGATACCTTTGATTTAGTGAAATTTGTCTTAGTGTGAGCTACGACTGGATGTAGCTTATTTTGAATGAACCAGTATAAATCTTTGTGGTCTTTAAGTTTTCTTTCCTTGCACGTTTCTTTTCTACATAAAATTGTGCTTACTGGTGTAAAATACAACCTGTTGTTTAACAAATTAATCAATTATTTTTTTCCTTTGCTAGTTTTGTTATCAAAATTTTAATTTGTTAACAGGAAAGATGATCTATTAATTTTTCTTGACCAAGATTTGAATAAAAATTTCAATATATTCTTTTGAGTTTTAATCTGTTAAATCTAGGAGACTTAATTTAATATCAAGATCTGCTACTGTTCAAGAATAATCTAACAAAAATTCTTTTAAGTGAATGCTTTGAAACAAGTTCTGATTTTGCTTAAGAGAAATTATTAATTTGTTTTTTCTATAAACAATTTGTTGATTTTCTTATGGTAGTACTTTGTTAAGAAAATTTCAAACCAGTTATTTCATAAAACAATCAATTATTTTTCTGAAATAATATAATATTGTGATATTTGAAAAAATTAGCCTAAGTCCAAATCAACCCCCCCCCCCCCCCCCCCCACCCAACTCTTGAACTTGGACTCCCATAGGGTCTACAGTTTTAACCCTTAAATTCCAACTAGATTGAAGTTAATTAGAAGAGGAGTAAATGTTAGCATACCTTCTTGCTCTCTTTTCCATTTAGGGTAGAATCAACCCAACATGTGTTTATCGAATGCAAGATAACGTATCATTTGTTGTTATAAAGTTGGGCAAGGGTTGTGTAGTATTGTTATAAGTGGACAAACATCCTATTTGTTCAACATAAGGATTTGAAGTACCATTTTGAGAACTTTCATTTGGCTCGTGTTAGTATAAAACAAAATCTACTATGGAAAAGTCTTTGGGTGGAAGTAATTTGGAGTATATGGGATCATAGGAATAAAGTCATTTTCAAACAAGGTAAAGTTGATATGGAAGAAATTTTTCATATAACACAACTCAAAACTTGGTTATGGATGAAGTATAAGATGTATGCTTTTAATTTCTATTATTTTGATTTGTATTTGAATCCTCTTTTATGTATTAAGAGTTGCATATGACAAAGATATAGAACTAAAATTTCTGTATATAAAGTTGGGCAAGGGTTGTGTAGTATTGTTGAGCAAGGGATTATGAAAAATCCACCTTTGTAGAACCGTGGATGTTCTATTATGGTGGTAAACTTTGTTATTTATGAATTTTATTGTTCATTGTGACTGGGTGGGAAAGATTATGGTCTGATATGGGCTGGTGGAAATCAGTGTTGAATTGTTTTGCATGATATGAATTGGAAGAATAACAACTGAATGGAATATTTTGTGTAAAGGCAACAACTAGTATTTCTTTTAATTGATTTACAATCTTGATTATACTGATGCATCACAAAAGGTTGGAAAGGTATATGTTTAGTGCATGTGTAGAGGTATTCTCACAACAAAGAACAAATGTGTTGGTGATGGAAAATCACAAAGAAATGCAGTACTCGAAGGGAAGAAAACATTGGTGTCGAGAAAGATTGATAATTGAGAGGTGGGGAAGCACCACAAATGACATGTATCAGTAAGCAGGAATGGAAGAGAGCATGGTAGGGTAAAGTTTTAGAACATTAAAGCAAAAGTTCCATATGAGAGAGATGCAGGGGATTATACAACTCATACTAGTAGGGTGAATGGCTAAACTACTGTATTTGTCATTTTTTTTAAATTTTTTTTGGCTCTCAGAGAAAAAATTAAGTAGACAATTTTCTTATCTTTATTTAGGAGAATAGAGGAAGGAGGTCTAGATAGACTATCTATCTTTTTTGTATAAGGGTTAGAGGACTCCTCAAGTACTCCTTGTTCATATGTTTTATTTATTCTTCATTGACCAAAAAAATGAGGTTGGATAACATTTGGATAGGAAATATTAAATTACGTGTAAACATACCAAAATACAGAAGATATGAAGGAAAAGGTAAAGAGGAAATTGAGATGAAGAATGCATCAAGAAGGGTAGAAAAAAAAACAAAGTAGTATAGGGAGAAAAATACCAACAAAATTGTGCAGAACTTGGGAAACGAGGTTTGAAAGAGAAAGTTAATGAAGAAAGGTGGATGAGAATGTAGATTAAAGTTAAATAAAAAAAATATGGATAAGGGAGAGTTATGTAGGTAGAAAGCACACAGGCAAGGATCTGGAAACAATAAAAGGTAACCTAATTCCAAGAGAGGGGTACACTAAGGTAAGATAGCTTGGGGAATATCATGTTCTATTAATAGGGGAAGAAGACATGCACACCAGGAAAGCGATAGAGGAGAATGAAGAATGGTTCTCAACAATGTGTGAATCAATTATTCTCTGGTCAAAAGCATAAATGAAAGGAAACAAATTTGTGTTGGTTAGATGTAAGGGGGCTACAACTGTTGTTATGGAATGAGAAATGTTTTAGTAATTGATAGTGGTGGAAACACTTATAACAATTGATGAGATACCAAAATGAGGGATTCATTTGAATTTGCAAGAGTACGAATACGTTTACCAATCGAAAATGGGGCCAAAATGAAAATGAAAACTAAAATCAACAGGGATTTATCAAATAATGTTAGAGGAAGAAACATCAACAAAAGGAAGACATAAATGTAAGTATGGGGAATGAGGGAGAAACTAGAAGGATAAAGATCATCAATGGGAATATTGAAGATTGCCTTGTCAAATAATGAATGCTCTAATTATGCAACCCATAAGCTACAAGTTCAAGCTGGCAAATGGAGCCAATTGATTCATTGGAAAATCTTGCTAGAGAAAACCTTATTAGAGAACACAATGGAAGAGACAAAACAAAATTTAGAACCGTTGCAGAAGGGATCAGATCGAGATATGCACGAAAGAGGAAAAAAATAGAATGCTTAGGAGATGATAAAAAGAAAGGAGGAACCTAAATCACCAAAAAGTAAAAGCCTAAAATGATAGATAGGGTAGATAGGTCACCACAAATAATTCCAAAGACTTTGAGTGAAGTAGATGTGTACGAAAATTTGGTTGACTACAAAGCCTATTACATAAACCATAAGGAGACCAACATAGTGAAAAAAATTCAGGCCCAAAACAGATTAAAGCCCAAAAATAAGGAAAACAAAAGTCAAAACATTAGAGAAAAAAATTTGTGCAACAAAGAAACAGGGAAAGAGACAAAAGAGCTAGGACACTCAGACATCAACGAAAGCGACAAAGAAGAAAGGCACTACAAAGATACAAAATAAAAAAGGATTAAAAAGGGGGGAAATTACAGACATAAGGAAAATGTTGAAAGGGAGAGTGAAAACAAAGATGAAAATATAGAGGGAGCTATATGATCTTGATCAATAAAACAATAATGGATCCATGGGGCTTCAAATCATGGGAAATGAACATGGGGTCAAACGAACAACAATAAAATACAACAAAGACATGCTCAAAGGTTAACATCCATCCTCTCAACAATTCTATTTCAAATAGTGGTATCTATAATTGCATTAGATAGTTTTGTATGAATATTGGATACATGAAGCAATATAGACTTTGGAATATAGGAAAAGAACCAGGGTTTACTTTTAATGAGGATTAAGCAATAATAATAACCATACTAAAAAGATGAAAGAGAGAGATTACAAGGTAAAACAAATGAAGCAAGAAGGGGACAAAATGGTCTAAATGAAAATAGTTACTATGAATATTAAGGTATTAGAGGGTTAGAAATGGTAGAATATATTAGGGATATAATTAAAAAAAGACAGAACGAAACTAGTGTGCATTTAAGAAACAAAAAAGGAGTGATGAATAAGGAAACGTGTTATAAAATGTAGGGAGGAAATGACATAGAATGGATTCATAGTAATGGAAAACAAGGGATTGGAGGAATCCTAAGTGTATGACACAAAGAACATTTAACATGAGAAAAAGAAATTAGAAGTAACAATTTCATAATAATAATAGGTAGATGGAGAAATGATGATGTTAAGGTAGCTATTTGGAATATATATATTCGTCATGTGATTTGAAAGAAAAAGGAATATGTGGAAGGAAATTAACTTGATAAAACATATTGAAACGTGAAAAAAATGCTTGGGTATTTCAAAGCAGTTAGGAAACTAGAGGAAAGAAATGGTAGGAATACAACAACCAACAATAAGAAAGAGATGAATGATTTTAATCTATTCCTAGAAAGCATGGAAGTTCTAGATATACCCATAGTGGGAGGAAATTTTACATGGGATTGGAAAGATTGAATATAAAAAATGGTTGAAACATTAGAAAAAATCATTTAAAACACTGCGTATTAGCAATGAAGGATAATAATATAAACTAGGGATCAAAACATTTTAAAGATGAGGTTTTCAAGAAGACGTTAAGAAAATCTAGTCTAATAACACTAAGACGGGGTTGTATGCAAATAAAGAAACAAAACATCATAGTAGAGATCAGTAACTTGGATAGGATTGATGATAATAGCGAAATGGATGTGGAAGGTAGATTAGTGAGCAAGGTATTGATGACAAAACTTAGAGATATCAATAGTAAACAAGAGTCATTACATAAACAAAAGAAATAGGGTCAAATGGTTAAAAGAGGGAAATTAAAGTTTCAAATATTTTCATTCCACACTAAATCAGAGAGCAAAAAGGATGAGATTAGTGGAATGAAAACACAATAGTGATCGTGTGAAGAACCAAGCATGATGAAGAATAAGGTTAGAAAATTCCATGAAGATAGATTCAAAGATGGAAATGAGAGCATTAAGAAATTGGAGGATATGGTTTCCTACAATTGGAGATGAAGAAAACAAATTTTTAATAAAAGGAGTTATGTGGAATTACTAATGAAGGAAGAATCCAAGACCTAATGGATTTAATTTCCTATAGTCTTGATATCCTGCCACCATCTTGACTCTTTACACCTATCATTTTCCCCAAAACTATACTAGAACCGTATTTGAATTGAATTATGTCTTTTTGTAAGTCCCTTGCATTCGTCTCCAACCTCCACTTCCACTTGGCTAATAATGTTAGGTTGAATATTTTTATGTTCTTTACTCCTAAACTGCAAACTCTTTCATCTTACATGTCATCCCACTTCGCCCATGAAATCTTTCTAGTTTCTTGTCTCCAACCCTAAAAGAAAATCATTTGAATTTTTTTAAGTTACTCTTTCCACTGTTAGGAATAATTTGTAAAAAGACATAAGAACAAAGAAGTTAAGAAATATTTCACCAAACATATATCCACCTGCAAATGATAGATGTTTCTCTCTCTAAGTTTTTTTTCCAAAATTTACTAATAATGGATTTCCAAGTTGTCTATGCTTGCCTCACATACCTATATACCTAAAAAGCATAGACATAACACAACAATTCAATAGTTTTAATATATCCAAATTACGTATATTTAATCTTAAGTCCCCAATTTTAATCTTATAAAAAATTACCTTCAAACCAAATAACAACTCAACACATAACCATACTCTTAACATACAACATACTATTATACTATTGACCCTCTTTACATTAATGATTATATTATTTAACGTCATAAAATACATTTTAATGGGGCCTGCACATAGTTTATGAAGATATATATGCACATTGAAGTAAGTTTTCGTATATTCTTCTTTATTGATAAAAAAATATCTTCTTATCAATTAGGCATGCTTTAGAATCCAATAATTAATGAGGGATGTGAGTCGTCTATCTCATTAATATATAGCATTATAAGCATATAATTCAGTTGCTGATTATCAGAGTCATCACTTTGAATAAATTTTACTTCTTTCTTTTGTGTTATCCAACTAATGATATAATGTCAAACCATCGTGTATATGGATGGACACTTTTGTCTTTTGCAATGTGCAGGCAAAACTTTACGATGATGAAGTTAGTTAAAACTTTTAAACAATAATAAACATATAATTAATAATATTTATTATATTCATAACTTCTTAATAAATTTGTATTTAAGGGCTTGTTTGTTCCAGAGGTGGTCCTGTTGGCGACGATGGAAGTCACAACACCACTCCATTTGGATCCATGAATTGTTGCGGTTGAGGATGGAGGGAAAGAGAAATGGGAGTGAATTTGGCTTCTCTCCAAAGATGAAGAGAAAGTTGAGCTGAAGAGAGGGAGTGCCACGTCATTCATAGTAAGTTACTTTGGTGCCCTTGCTTTTGTGCTGAACAGTGCCCCTACATGCATGCCACATGAAAGCTTCAGATTCCTGACTTGGCTCAGGAATCGTTTGACCGTGTGTGAAACTGTGAAAGGTGGGTGAATGCAGTGGGTGAGGTAGGTGGGTGTGGAATGAAGCTGGCTATATAACACGAAGCATGAAGGTTGTTCCTCCATTCACAGAAAAGCAAAGAAAGCGAGCCATTAGAGAGTGTAGTGTAGTGTGGTTGGAGAGATTTGTAAGCCATCATAGTTTGTGTTAGGGACTTGAGTTACGTATAGCTAGTTCATCTCACGTCCTGGGTTCATCTCTGTGATTCATCTGGGTTCATCTGTGGGTTCGTTTGAGGTGAGAGCATGTCTTTGAATGGTGCATAATCGATTATGGCTAAATTAGAACTGGTCAGATAATCGATTATGGTGAAGATAATCGATTAAGCAAAGTTAGTAATCGATTATCTGTAAAAATTTCAACCCATAATTGATTATCTGAAGTGTGGAAAAAGGATCATAATCGATTATTTATTGCCATAATCGATTATGCTTGATTTTTGCCTACTAACATAATCGATTATCCATGGATAATCGATTATCCTATGTATATAACTGAATGGATAATCGATTATGTTCTAAATTTTTTGAAATTATGTGTTTCTTATTTTGTTTTATGTGGTTTTCAGGCACTGGTGTTCTTCATCCTATCAGTCATCCTATTGTGCAGTTCTTGCTTATCTTCAGGTTTTTAAATTTTTTATGTAAAGTTATTTTATTTTATTTCTGTTTTATATTTATGTTTGGATGATTATGTTTTTGTAATATAATTTGTTTAGAATTTAGTTTAGTTAATTATGTTAAGGAGTTAGTAAATTAATGTTGGTTGTAATATAATTTGTTTAGACTTTAGTTTAGTTAATTATGTTAAGGAGTTAGTAAATTAATTCCTTTATTTGATTTATTGTTTTAATTTTTGTAGATAGTTATAATTTTTATAAGTTTTAAAAAATATATTTATTTGTATGAAATTAATGATTTACATAATGGAAACAAAAAATTGTAAAGTTTAGGTTTTTTATTATAGTAAACATAAATTATTAATGTTATAATTAAATCAAATAAAAAAAATGTTGTAGTGATTAAAGAAAATTGAAAAAATTTAGTTAAATATTGTTTATAAAAGAATAGATTTATTTATTTAAAATGATTGGACAAAAATTATTAATATTATCTTTAAAAATATTAAAAAAATGTTTTAGTTATTTTTTTTATAAGATTTAATTGTTTATAAAAAAAATAATGTTTTTAAAATCAATATTTTTACAATTGGAAATATAAATTTGTAATTTGTAGGATTTTTAAAAAGTAATTGATATTTTAGAAGTTGTATTTTTAATTGATATTTTAATAATAAATGTACAAAGTAATTATTTATTTAAAAATGAATTATTTATAAAAAAGATTTACAAAATTTAATTTAGACTGAATGGAATTCAAAATTTTAAAAATATTTTTATAGAGTTTTCATTTTTGTAGATTTAACATAATTTATTAATTTTATAATTAAAAACATTATAAAAATGTTGTAGTAATTAAAAAAAACAGTCAAAGTTTTGAGTAGAAATATGATTTTTGACTTAATTTTTTTAATTTGTATTTCACATTAATTATTGGTGTTAGAATTAAATGTTATAAAAAAGTTATAGGAATTTAAAAAGTAAGAAAAACTTTACATAAGAAATATGAATTTTTAATAATAATTTTAGATAGTTATTAGTGTTTCAAAATTAAATTGTTTATAAGAAATAATATTTTATTTGTAAATAATATTTTTACAGAATACAATTAAAATTTGTTAATGTTTAGTTAATATTTTTTGAGATTGTACATAAATTATTTGGTTTGTTTATATTTATTTGTTGTTTGATTAAATTATGTTATTGAATGATATAGTACTTTTTATGAATTTTTTTATTAAAAGTAATTAAAAGTATGTTTTAGGGTAACTGTATTGGTGTACTTTTACACCGATACGGTAACCGCATTCGGTATGAATTCGGAAAGAAATTATGACGAGGCAGAGATGATACACTTTGAGGAAATAGTTGCAATTTATGACGATCTTGTTGTGGCGAACATGAATTTAATTTCACAAATCGAAGAACAAATAAAAAAAATAATGAAGGTGCATCAGTCATAATTCTTTGTATGATTGCTTTTGGATTGAAATTGTTACGCACGGTGCCTACTACAAGCAACTGTATCAGTGAGTCTCAACCACAAAAAGAGCGTCGCAGACAAGAATTGATGGAGTACTTGGTTCACACTGAACAATCTTGTCACATTATTCGCATGGGACCGGAAGCTTTCATTAAATTATGTGAACGAATACGGGGAACTGGACTTGTTAAAGATGCATATCGATCAACCGTGGAAGAACAAGTAGCGAAATTTCTGCACATTATTGGGCATAATGTGAAGAATCGAAGTGCGTCATTCTTTTTCCATCGGTCTGGAGAAACAGTTTCCCGTCACTTTCATAATGTTTTGAGTGCAATTTTAAGGTTGGAGGGTGAATTCTTAATTCAACCAAATGGAACGGTTGTAGAACCACACATCCTTAACAACAGTCGATTTTTCCCCTACTTTAAGGTTTGTTGATAATAACATTACTTGAAATTATGTGTAATGTCTTCTTTAGTTTGTGTTTAATTAAAGTTATGAATTTTTGTTTACATTAGGATTGTTTAGGGGCCATAGATGGGAGTCATGTACGTGCTAAGGTTGCACGTGCTGATGCGCCTCGCTTTCGAGGGAGAAAAGATTGGTCAACCCAAAACATATTTGCAGTCTGTGACTTTGACATGAAGTTCACATATGTGTTAGCCGGTTGGGAAGGAACTGCCTCTGATTCAAGGATATTGAAAGATGCTTTGGGACGAGGCAATCCTTTGGTTATTCCAGAAGGTTAGTTATAGGGGATTGGGTGTGCAGAAGAATTAAAAGGTTGTAGTAGTATATACTAACCCAACTTTCCACAATCTTTGTAGGAAAATACTATCTTGGTGATGCAGGTTTTATGTTAAAACGAAATATAATAACACCTTATCGCGGGGTGAGATACCATTTGAAAGAATATTCGCGAAGAGGACCACAAAATGCAAAAGAGTTGTTTAATCATCGACATTCATCACTTAGGAACGTAATTGAGAGAACCTTTGGGGTGCTTAAAAAACGTTTTCCAATTATAGCCAGTGGGACTGCGCCACATTGTGATGTGAATACTATGACAAAAATTGTTTTAGCTTGTTGTATTCTGCATAACTTTCTACGCGGGATCGACAATGATGAGTCTCTGCTTGAAGAAGTAGATAATGAATTGTTAGAACAAGATATCCAACCAAGCACCACCCATGCTCGTGAACATGATTACAGGATAGGATGTGATATTAGGGACGCTATAGCAAACGAAATGTGGCAAGATTATGTAAACAATTAATTTCATGAAATAATATATTTTCTACCATTTTTAAATGTTTGTCATCCTAACTTTATTTAAGTTAATTAGATGGATCGCGGAAAAAATGTGGCTTCAAATTCATCAGGTTCTTATCGAGAGTTCACCAAGTGGACGACGGAGATGGACCTAATTTTGCTGAATGCAATGATTGACGAGGTACGAAAAGGGTGTAGAATTGATGGTAGCTGGACCACTCAAGGATACACTAACATAGTTATGGCTTTAAATGAGGTTGGTTTATCAGGTATTAAGAAAAATAATGTGAAGAACCGGCAAAAAAGCCTGAAAGACAGGTGGAGAGAAATCCATGATTTTTTTGGTGGATTGAGTGGTTTCGCATGGAACCAGACCACCAAACTTTTTGAAGCCGAGGACGAAGTTTGGAGTGAGCTTATTAAGGTACAATGATAAGTACTTTTTTACGTAACAATTACATTTAACTTCACATTTCGCATCATATACTAATATGTGAAATGTATGTAGGCCAAACCATCTGCAGCAAAATGGCGTTTCAATCCCATTCGCCATTATGACCTCATGGAGGAGTTGTGGTCCAATGATAGAGCCACGGGAAGTCGGGTCAGAACAGCCCGTGACATCAATTCACCTCCTGACATGACCAATTTCAGTGTCAACCTTGGGGAGAATAATATGGATTATATCCCCGAACAACCGAACTTTGAGGAGGCAGATGACTATGTCCCACGATCACCTGCTCCTCAATTCCAATCTAGTGACACTCCTTCAGACACACCATCAAACACTCATTCTATGCCATCTGCTGGCTCTGCGGGCACATCCTCATCCCGAGGATCAAAGAGAAAAGGCCCCACTATGGACGACATTGATGAACAATTTGCAATGTTGAATACTAATCTTCAACAATGTGTGTCATCAATGAAGGATGGAAATGAAAATGCCTCTTAGTTGGTGAATATTGCTCGTGCACAAACAACGGCAGCTCAAGATATAGCTGCCGAAATTAGACGAAGAAACGACCTATATGTTGAGCATGTACACCACCATCGACGCCATGCCTCATACCAGTACTCATTCAAGATGAACAACTCATGGATCAATGCTATGAGTTTTTATGTGACCATCCCGGAAGAGTTAAGCAACTATTTGGGATGCCATATGAGCGTCGAATGACAACATTGTTTGGATTTATGACTAGGCATTGATTTCATATCTCTGCGTGGGGGTTACCTTTAATTATTATTAATGTAATATTCGACTGTCTTTGTTAGTAGCTGGACATGTAATATTTGTCTGTCTTTGTTAGTTATTGGACATGTAATATTTTGCTTTGTGAACTTCTACTTTCATTAGCAATGTAATATTTTGCTTTTTGAACTTGCACTATTGCTTTATGATATTATGTTAACTTCTAATATTATGTTAACTTCTGTTTAGTTATTTATTGTAGTAATTGCATTATAGATGGCATCATCATCCCACAAACGTAATAGAACCCGTAAGGGTAAATCTCCAGCAGAAGATGTTGACGTTCCTCCTCCTCCAACGAGGATTCCAGAAGTTCTTGATTATTCAAGATACTTTAGTACCAGGCATCAAATGGTGGTTTTTTAAAAGAACTTTCACGCAAGAGCAGTATTACCACCAAAAGTGATGCATACTCCATTTTTTGCTGGTCCAGGATTTGAATTCCAAAATCTTATGAATTGGCAAGGTTTACAACCTTTCCTTGGAATTAATCTTCCGTATTATGAGGATTTGGTAAAAGTATTTTATACAAATGCAAAATTCACACCTGTTGGTCACGTTGCCATTGAGATTTGTGGAAAAATGATACACATTAAAGAAATAGATTGGATGACCATTGCTCATCTACAGTATGACGGTCTTAAGTTAACCCCTGGGACGATCCCTGAGGAACTGAATTTTGATCGAGGTCTAGCATTATCGTCCATGATTCGTGAAGATGTTGAAGGTGAAAATCTCAAAAATGTCAGTAGTCTGAAAATGAATGACCGACTGTTGCATTACACATGGGTGCATATCTTGTGCCCTCGAGGAAACAACTATGCACAACTACTAAATGAAGATATTTTCATGATGTGGTTAATCAAGAATAATGTACGCATTAATTGGCCTCATTACATCATGCAACACATCATCAAATGTCGGGATAACAAGATGCCTCTCCCATATGCAAATTTGATAACGAGGATCTTGCAGGTGTATGACTTCGACTTGTCGAATGAACAAGCAATAATGCTAGGCTGAAATCATTACTTTGGCAAAAAAAGTATGACAAAATTAAATATATTCCAGGTCAATGGCATATGGCAACTTGGTAGACCTCACCATGCACACGAAGAAGATGATGAAGAGGATGAATTGTCAGCACAAGATGTTGAAGGTGGTCAACCTGAGGAGGCAAACCCCACTCAAAGGGAATTGTTAACTCAAATTTTTTTCCGGCATACAAAACATAAATACCCGAATTGACAGGGTTGATCAAAGGATGGACAGAATTGAGGATACTCCGAGTGACATTCGACGTCATCAAGGCCATTGAGTGTTTTATCATTATGTTATTGTCATTGTTATTTTTATTTCTAATTTTCATGTTGAACATTAATAAATTGTTATTGTTATTTTTGACGTTCACATTGATTGTTATTGTTATTGTTAAGGTTTTTATGCTACTTTTCATGCTACTCATTTACATAATCATATTGTTTTTAATGCAACTTTTTTACCATCTTATTACTTTGACAACATTGGTTAAGTGTCATTAATGTCTGCGTATCACAACACGTCGTCATCTAGTTGTACTGGTTGTAGTGTGCAAAAACGTGGTACTTTTACCCATGCTACTGGGAGCACAAGTGCCTTCGTTGATCCTATTTGTGATTGTGGACAATTTGTTGTTTTGAGAATAGCGACAACACAAAAAAATGCGGGAAAAAAATTTTGGGGTTGTCCCAACTACAAGGTAAAATTTATTCAATTAGGTTTGAAATAAACTTAAGAATGTTATTTTAAACTTATTCATTGTTCAATTTTATTGTTTTCTTCAAAACAGATTAGAAGTGGCATGGTTCTAGGCTGTAATTTTTTCAAATGGTGCATTGAAGACGTTGTCGATGAAAAAGATGAAATTATTATCATACAACGGAATAAGATAGGTCTTCTAAAAAACCGTTTGAAGGTTTCCACAAGAAGGATTCAAATGTTATTACTAGGAATGTCTTTTCTTTTTCTAATTAACATTATTATGTTCTTCATGTAATGATTTTATATTATATATTTTGACACCTACTTAATATTCATGTTATATTCTAAATTTCTATTTTCTTTTTAAAATATATTCCTTTTGCTATTCATTATAATGAAAATTATTATTAAAATTATTTTTATATATATATTTGTATATATATAACATAACATAATTAATAAAATCATTTATAATATTAAAATTATGTAAATAAATTAACTTAAATAAAAAATAATTCTTAATTAATAAAATGTTAAATAATATAATTATACTTTTATTTTAAATTATAATTAACTAAAATATGAAATAGGATTAATCATTATTTATTTATTTTTATATTCAAGAGTAAAATTGTAATCTCACAAACTTTATTATTCAAAATAATTTATAATATTCTTACAATTATCACATCACTCACAATTTTCAATAAACTTTTTTCACACATCCATTTTAACATACCCTAATCCAAACAACATCAACTTTCTTCACACTTCCACTCTCACTCAACTTTTCATTCCCCACACCCTCTAATCCAAACACATCCTAAAATTTCTTGATATATGTGATGGAAGTGTGATAACTAGATAGGTATATATGTGATGGAAGTGTGATAACTAGATAGGTAGAAGGTGGAGAGATATTAATAGTTATTGTTTCTAGGTCAACTGATCTAATAACGGTGCAGGTAAAAGAATTCTGTTCCAATAAGATTCACTTTTAGTGCCCCAAGATGACAGTCGTAATAATGAAACCCTTCAATTTCACAGTCTTAATGGATGACAGCTTTCTTCTTCATTTCATTTTAATTTTATTTCATGAATTCTGCAAATGTAAGCATTTTCTCAAGAAAAAAAAGCAAATATTCATTGTGACAAAAAAAAAATTGAAAATCAATACAATAAATGTGAAAAAACACGGAAATCAAAAACAATTTTACATCCGAAACTTTCTTTCCAGAATTAAGAAGAAAGTTGTAATTAATTAAATAAATATATATTAATTAGTTGTGATTTACTTCCTTATCTTTTTTATTTTAACACCTTTTACAGTTATTAACATAGAAGTTATGGAGGTAGATGGAGAATTCGTCTTCATGATTTTACACATTCTTCTTATAGTTTTTTTTTTAAGAACTAAAGCCTAAAAAAAGGAAATGACGAACAAAATTTATTACCATTTTTATTTGAAATAGAACTACAATTTAAATATAAAAATATAATCAAAATTATAAAAAATAATTATTATAAAATAACATAATTAATAATATTATTAATCTCAAATTCAATTCCTTATTTCCTAATCTAAACAAAACATAATAAATCCTAAAACCTAAACCTAAACCGTAAATCTTAAATTCTATATCTAAATCCTAAACAACATAAATTTGATGAGAAATTATAAATTCTAAACCCTAAACACGTAAAAACTTAAACCTAAAATCTCATTCAAGACTTTGTATATAAATTAAATGTCTTTTCTTCTACTGAAATTTTGGGGAAAAAATTGAAGTATGAAGTCTTTATTACGCAATGTGTTGGAATTATTTACAATATTCACTTTCTAAATTAGTATGAGAGTTATATAGAAATGTTTATTGAACCCGTCCTACCATTCCTATTTTGATCTCATCTATTTCTAGATGTCTAATATTTTGAAATCCTATATAATTTAGAAATATTACTAAATTATAAAAAAGATTTTAAGTCTAATTAAAGCTTAAAAGAACCAAAAGATATGACAAAATAATAATTACTTTTGAAGGAGAACCAAAGGTTATGGTTTATTCATTAAATGCAAGAATAAAAAAGTTAATGATTATTAAATTTTATAAAAGTATACGTTATTTTTATTTTGAAAGTTATAAATTAAATTTTTTAAGCTTAGACAGTCCGTAAGAGTGCGTTCTATTTAAAATTTTGTTGAATTTATATAGTGTCACTCCATCCACAATTTATTCTCTATCCATCTTAATATGTTTAATACTCAGATGTATAATTTTCTATCTTAAAAGTTATAAATTAAATTAAATTTTTTAATCTTAGATGTAAATTTTATGAGATTACGTTAATTTTAAAATTCACTTTCTAATAAAAAAAGTTTTGCTTAATTCACTTTCTAATAAACTTATTGGAATAAGTTTTTCTAGATCTATACCATAATTATTATGAAACTTGAGATATTCAACACTCAATAAGTTAAAAATATGTTTGAGATTCCACCTAATAAATTATAAATATGATCGAATTGTAAAAGAAATACTTTAAATCTAAAACAGCAAAGGAAAAATAAAACGACATAATAGTTACTTTTGAAAGAGAATTAAATTAATAATTAATAACAACTTTAAATATTTTTCTATATTTATATATGATATTATTTTGAAAGCTTTTTATAATAAAAAAATATTTTTCTATATTCATTAAATTAACATGATTTTTTCATTGAATGTTGGGATACAAAAATTAATTATTATTAAATTTTATAAAAATATAAATTATTTTCTATTTTGAAAGTTATAAATTAAAATTTTGTAATTTTAGGTATCTAAATTACAATTTTAAAAATAAAAGTAAAATAAATAAAGACACTAAATTGAAAACTAACGTATATGTATTAAAAAATGAAAACAACCAAGAGAAATAATATTTTCCTTAAGAATTTGCTGAAATTTTTGTCTATAAATTTCAAAGTCTTGTCTCTTCCTAGTACACTCTTCTTCTTTCTTCCTCTGAACCCGAATTTCGTATTCAGTCATGGATTTCTCGCTACCTCTCTCAGTGCATGGAGGAGAGAAACGAAAAAGCAAAGAATCAAAATTGGTATTCATTCAAATTCCCAGCTACTTCTCTCTTGTGTTAATTAGTACAGTGACTGCATCTTTTCACGATTATTTTTTGTAACAAAATGTGACCCCTTGACTTGCTTCGTGTGCTTATTATACACTGTTATATACAAGCACACACCACATTACTCATTCTCATTTATCAGATGGTAAAGCTAGAACCTTTTACATTACCCTTTATTCGATTTGCGTCTGCGAGTTCTGGGTTTGAGTTTGTTTTGCTGTTTTCGTCTTCCATGAAAAGGAGATGGATCGTTTTTGTAATAGGGTGTTTTTCTTTTGTTGGATTTTGAATGTAGGTTGAACAAAGAGGCAAAGAAGCTATGGAAGGTGCACTCTCAATGGGTACACACACTCATACCAAGCAGCAGAAGATTACACGTGATGTTCTTCCATTTGCCAGAAGGTGAGTTTAATGTGCACATGTTATGGTAAAAGATTCTAGTGTTTATGAGTGCATGCATTGTTGAATATATTATTATGAGAGTACTATCCCTTTCTCACTGATTCTTAGTTATTTTTTTTTGTTTTTATTTTCTGTAGCTGTCGGCTTGAAGCATTGGACAAAGCTATCCGTGAGAATACAATTGTGTACTTGGAGACTGGTTCCGGCAAACCTTTGATAGCTATCATGCTACTTCGCAGATATGCCCACCACCTTCGAAAGCCTTCTCCTTTCACTGCAGTGTTCGTGGTTCCCCAAGTTGTGTTGGTCTCTCAAGTATGCCACTTTCTATCTTTACTATGCCATTTCCCCAAATTGTATTGTGCTGGTTGATTGAGAAGCCATGTAATGTTCGGTATTTTCACTGTGTTTTTTCTTCGTTATCTTTTAACTTGTTGCTGCTGTTCAATTGTAATTTAGCAAGCTGAAACTGTGAAAAAGCATACCGATTTGAAAGTGGGAGTGTATTGGGGAGATATGGGAGTTCACTTCTGGGATGGAGGGACATGGAAACAAGAAATGGAGAAATACGAGGTGAAGGTTTTTGCATTCTATTAGAACTGAAATATTGTTTGTTATTTCTACAGATCTGCTTTGCATAATCTTAACCCATCTGTTTGTGTCATGTGTGATATATTCTTATTTTCCCCGTTGGTAAAGTTGACTGAACATTTATTTCAGTAGTTATGATTCATTATCTTAATATTATGATTCGATACAATTAAACTACCTACCCATTATCATTATTATAAGGTGGATTTTAAATGACTTTGAAACTCACGATACATGGATACATGGATGAATTTGACTTATATGCTATCATTGATATAAACCGCATAACTCAAGGATTTGCTATTTATTTGTTTTATACATTTCTTTCACCATTTCCATTGAAAATATTGAAAGTTCATACAAGCTTAAATTGTTAAACGGAAAGGATTTGAAGGAACACTTTTAAACTTATCCTATTTTGTTGTTTTGTTTTAATTTTTCTGAATTAAAGATTTCATAAGCTCATAATTAATATATTTTTTACTAGAACTTCGATTTACTTGTCTAAATTTTTTTCTCAATTAAAAATTTACATGGATACTTTATATTACTATATGATATATTTGAAGTAAAATTTCCAAAAATATTATGTGATTGTCAGTTTTTGAACCTAGTATGCACCCAAGGCCACTTTTGAGGAGATCACTAAGATACTCCATTTTTTTCATTGATTGCCATCTGCCACAAATTCTTTTTGTAGTTCCTTTTGGAATCCATGCTTGCATGTTGTTTAAATTTGACAATCTTGTCTTATTTGTGACCTTTTTTCTGGGTTAAATCTTAAAGTATACTTAAACGTTGTTTTTGCCTTCTATTGTTCAATTGCTAGAATATGACTATTTGTCATTTGTTACTTTTAATATGATGCTTCTGATTTATTTTTTCTGCATGGATAAGTAGAAAATACTATCAGTAATGCTTTTGAATGGGCAGGTGCTTATCATGACTCCTGTAATATTGCTCAATTGTTTGAGGCATAGCTTCCTCGAATTGAATATGATTAAAGTTTTAATAATGGATGAATGCCATCATTCTAGGAGTAAACACCCTTATGCCTGCATTATGACTGTAAGTATTAGCTTTCCTGTCAATTGGGTTGTGTCTTTGAATTTCTTACTATTTTTTATTATAGTAGTATATTTGAGTAGTGACTTCTTCATTAATATGTTGTATTACTAGTATGCTTGAATACAAAGAATTTATTGTAAAAATATAGTATATATTCATTATATAAATTTGATTTGATAAAAATAAAAATTTTAAAAATATTAATAAATAATTTTTGTTAACATGTTGTTACTTATGTGCATTGTGCTAATTCTTTGAATTTCTCTTCCACCATCATCATTCAAAACTGTTTTAGTTTGTGCTTTGGAATTAGTTTGTTACCTTTTTAAGATTGATTTGGTGCAGGAATTTTATCATCCCCAATTACAATGTGGTAGTTTTGCCCTCCCCGAATCTTTGGTATCACTGCATCTCCAATTAAGTCGAAAGATATACAGGCTTAGAAAGGTTTATGGCTCCTTGAATATCTGTTTTTCTTTCTCTAATGTTAATTCACTTTTTCTTTTTTTTTAATCCAGTTGCAAATTTTGAATCATCCTTGTCAGAATATTCAGAAACTAATGACTCTAATGCATTCAAAGGTAGTTTTTTCTCACCCTCTATTGTATGGTTTTTCTTGCTTTGTTCTTCTGCTCATTATATTGTTTGAATGGGTCTTGTCCTATATTTTCTTGTCCAACTTGACAAATATTTTGAATCGAAGGTATATACATGTGTAAGTGAACCTGTCATCACTGAGTTCATACCAACATCAACACCAAAATTGAAGTTTTACAATGACAATGGAATTCAATTTGTATTATTTGAAAAAATAGCGTCTAAGCTCAAGATGATAAAAGAGCTGGTATGTACATTTAAAGATATATCAGTTTTTGAAATATACTTTGAAACATTTAAGAAAAATAAAAATCGCATATTTGTTGAGCATGGAAATATCAGTATGCCTCTTACCCAAAGTCTTTTTGTTTTACTCGTGAGAAGTTGTATTTGAATTTATAGATCATCATCCTGTATTTAGTTCCTGTCACAGTTTCATTTATATTTAATGCTACTTTATAATTTTTTATGTCAAGAGGTTATTTAGAATGTTTTTATTGTTTCTCAGCATGAACTCGCTCTAAAAAGTTCAGATTTCACTAAATCAGCTATGAGTTTCCCAAAAAAGAATAACAAAGATGTTTTATGCTTTGATATTTAGTCTGGTGAGCATGGTGTTTTTGGTTGGCTTTGAAGGTTCATGCCTTTCTCCTGCAGAAATTTTCTGACTCCCATGCCTCTTTAAGGTTTCATAAATTCTATTTTTTTTTACAGGCTGCTGAGTCTTTATCTTCTAGTGAATTTGACTCGTTTTCATGGGGATACTCTGGGGATAGAGTTGTAAGAAAAGGTCTGTTCTGCTTGTGGCTAAAATTGAGGTGGTTGCAACTTCTTTCAGGTCCAAGAAAGAGAGAATGTGCAAGAGAACACATTCTCGAAGTGGCCTATCAATATTACCTCTTCTCCGTCTAGGGTTAGTCTAGGATAGAATTTTCATCTTCCAATTTGAATGGATCGAAGTGAACATACTTGAGATTCTGGAATTTTCCAACCCGCAACAAAGGTTAGACGGAAATTAGTTAGACTCTCCGACGAGAACATGTCAGATGGAATGTAAATAGTAGATGCCTCAGTTCTGTTATTGCCTGCATCAAGATTAAGATCAAGCTCCTTCACCTTGTAAGTGGAAAGTGCTTCAGCCGACAACAATGAGTTAAAGTCCTGTCTGAAATTTTCAGTATAATTCTTCGCATCTATCTTAAGATTTGAAATGGGTGCATCTTCGTTTCGTTCTAGAAGCATTCTATTAGCAAACATTGCAAAAATGTGTAAGAGTCTAACACATTTACAATAATTGTCATTAATCGGGAAAGTTAAGTCTAGGAAGTTGCAAGAAAAGGTCCCTCCAGCTTTTGGCTAAAATTGTGGTGGTGACAACTTCTTTCAAGTCCAAGAAAGAAAGAATGAGTAAGAGAACACATTCTATTAGCAAACATTGCAAAAAAAGGTATAAGAGTCTAGCACATTTACAATAATTGTCATTAGTCAGGAAAGTTAAGTCAATATTGGGAAGTTGCAAGAAAAGGTCTCTCCTGCTTTTGGCTAAGACGGTGTTGGTGACACTTCTTTCGGGTTCAAGAAAGAAAGAATGAGTAAGAGAACACAATCTAGAAGCTTCTTTCAAGTCCAAGAAAGAGAATGAGTAAGAGAACACATTCTAGAAGCTTCTTCCAGGTGCAAGAAAGAATGAGTAAGAGCATAAATTTTAGAAGCTTCTTTCAGGTCCAAGAAAGAAAGAATGAGTAGAGCACACATTCTAGAAGTGGACTGAGTCTATCAATATTACCATCTAGGGTTGTTTGATTGTACGTATTGATATTTTTTATGTTATTATGATGATTATATTAAATATATTTGATGGATCTGCTACTTTTGCTATAATTGTAGGGGTTTGACTGACATGAGATGCATAATTTTTGTTGAAAGGATCGTTACTGCTATTGTATTTCAAGATTTATTCAATACCTTGCTTCCAAATTACAATATCTGGAAGACTAAATTCTCTGCTGGAAACAATTTTGGATTGCAAAATTGGTCAAGGAGAAAACAAAATGAAATTGTGGAAGAATTTCGAATGGGATTGGTATGTTGTTTTTTTTAAACTGTCCACCTATTGTAATAATCAAATGAAAAGGTCTTATCAATAAAAAAAATTAAAATGCAGGTCAATATCATTGTTGCAACATCAATTCTTGAAGAGGGTTTAGATGTTCAAAGTTGCAATTTAGTTATTAGATTTGATCCATCTCCCACGCAGTTTCATACAGTCCCGAGGATGTGTTAGAATGAAAAATTCAGACTACATATTAATGTTTAAGAGGTATTTGATTTTACATTACTCCCTAAGCACCTTTATTACTCTGGTGCTTTCTGATAAAAATAACTCTGGTGCTTAGTTAAGTACAAATTACTAAACTGCAAGACACAAAAATATATTGAAAACTTATGTTCTAAACTAAATTTTCTCTAAACCCTAAACCCTAACCATCCTTTATTTTACTCTAAATTACAGTGGGCATTCAGTTATATGCTCTCGAGTTGAGAAATACCTTGCTAGTGCAGGCTGTCTGTATGCTAATTTCTTCTGAACATATTTTTTTGAATTAAAACCATGAAAATAATCTCTACTTGTTTGGGTGTGGTACAAAACTTTAGACTTCTTAGTTGTTATGTCTGCATTGGGTTGCTTTCCTTGTTTCTGAAATCAAATGTTATAATCTTAACATGAATAAAATTTGCATTCGCTTCAGCGGGAACTGTTATTAACAAGAACTTAGTTACCAATGTCACGAGGCCTAAATATTGTGCAAAAAGGTTGTGGAAATGTTTAGTGTTAGTCTTTAAGCATTAACAATATGCGATCCAATCTAAATCTTTACTTCATGTTTTTCATTTCAGAAGCAAGCAAAGCCTTTGTTGAATTACCTCTTGAACTGTGTATAATCTTGTCTCCATTAAAAGATAGTATCATTTATTCCGTCAATCATGCATCGGATTGCTTGGAGCTTTGAACTTAAAAAGGATGCATTTGGATCATTGCACGCAAAATGAAACTCAAATAATGAAGGTATGTACAATTACTCAACAAAAGTTTATGTTTCCATGTGTTTTTTTCTGGGAAAGGCAGTTTTATATGTCCGTTAATTGTCTTTAATAGACAAAAAAGAAAGCAGTGAAAAAAATTATCTTACTGCAAGTTTTCTTGTATACTTTCATATATATATATATATATATATAAGCAGTTGTCTCAGTCAATACTCGATGAAGACTGGGAAGAAACTTGTCAGTGGGAAATGGTCTCCGTTAGCATCTTTTGGTTGATTTGTATTAGTGTTCTTTCGAAGTTTGGGTTCATACTTACACCAAAAGATATCTGCAATTGGCATTGTAGGTGTTAGAGACAATAACTCAACAGACTATAGTAGATTCTTTTTTAAAATATGCTCTCAGTCAACAGCTTTTTAAAACCTATCAAAGTGATCATGAAGGTCTCCTTAGTTTGAAAAGGGAAAAGATAATTTCTAACGCAGCACTTTGCAAGTTCGGGTGCAGTTCTGGCCTTCCGGTATTCTCTCTCTCCCTCTTTATTTATCTCTGATATAGTTTCAGTTGTGATACTATTTTTTATCCATTCTCAGAAATGAATTTTCATGGTTTTAGAATCCTTCATTATTATCATAAGGATTGCATTATCATCTTGAAACATCAGAACTCTGAATTATTTTTTATTGGCAGGGTTTCATACGAAATGAGCCATTTGATCCTCGTACCTGGCCCATTCCTGGTGATAAATCTGGAAGTTTTAAAATAGAAGAGTTTATTAGCAAGGGGAAAAAGATTTATATTTCTGGACAAAGAAAATCTTATGCTTCTCCAATGTAAAGTATCTTTCAAACATTATTTTGCTTTATTGCCTTCGCTAGGATCATTATTCTTTGGCATATCTTACTTTTAGTTTTGCAGCAGAGTTCTATTTGTGACTTATACGATGATCTAATGTAGTTTCTTATTGTTTGATAGGTGCTTGGAGACATTATAGAATCTCTAGCTGGAGCGATTCTTGTTGATCCAGGAGACACAATAAGGAGGTTGTGTGGCAAAGCATAAGGCCACTTTTGGAACCCCTTGTAACACCAGAAACATTGAAGCTCCATCCCATCAGAGAGTTGAATGAACTTTGCTAGAAAAGAAGTTATAATATTAGACAAGAGATTGTGACCCGTGAAGATGGTGTAACTAATTATATTAATGGAGGTAGAAGCTGATGGAATCATTCACCAGTTTGAGTATCTCGGTCCTGCTCTTAAGAACACAGCCAAGAAGATAGTCTACAAGGAAATTTTGATTTCTTTGAAGGAAGAAAAGTTATAATAGGATAGGCACACAAGTTTTGATTGGTTAACCAATCATTTTAGGAATATCTCATTAGTTTTTGTTTTAATTTGGTCTTGTATCGGTTTTCTTCATTCCAGTTGTACAACGGTTATACATTCTTTATGTACAAAAATAAGATTAGTTTTATTAAATAAACATTTCTAACTGTATTTTAGTTATATGGAATAAATATCTATTTCTTGGTAATACACATTCTAGGTTTTGATATCACTAACACAACAAAGAAAATGGGTCTTTGTTTTGAATAAACTTTGCTTTGTTGAGAACTGGTCCAACTGTTCTGTAAATTCTCTGAAATTTTTTTACTATTAGTCATTATGTTTGTCTTTTTTAAAGAGACGCCATAATTGAAATTTTTTGTCAGCACTAGTAAATTTGGTAAATTTGGTGGAATGGAAGTTATAATTTTCAGCCAATTCATTTGATTAAATCACAAATGGTAGAAAATTGGTTTGCCAGTTTTTTTAATTTAAAAAAAAAATAATTATAATTTACAGGATTACAATTTCTGTTTTGTATATAAAAAACGTAAATATATAATCATATTGTAGTTTAAATTATAAACATTTATAAATTAAATTGTTATAAATTAATATAGTAACATTTTTAAAAAATACATCCCTTATAATGCATTCTAAAAATATCAAGATAATTTAATTTCATTAATTTATTCAATGATACTCTAGTTATTATTGACCAACACGATCTTAATAAAAATAATACTATTTTTTTAATATAAGTGATAAAAAAATCATTTGAAGAATATACATTCTATATCTTGGTTGTGTTATGGTTGTATGAAGACTAAACACCTTCCAAATAAGAGCATTCACTTATAAGGCAGTTTCTTCCTGCACCCCCATAATGTAATGCAAAGACAATAATATCCCTACTATTTTTAGAAAACCCCAAAATACACATAAAATCCACACTACTCTTTCTTCTTCTGGACAATGCAATTCGGTAATTTTACGGAATAAGAAATCCGCATTTATTTTTTTGCATTCTGGATTGGAAAATCCATAAATATTTCGGATTGGAAAATCCATAAATATTCCGGATTGATGAATCCGGTAATCTTCCGGATCCATCAATCCATAAGAAAAATTAGACTTCCGGATTTAGCAATACGAAAATCAACAAGTTGCTTTCGAAACAAGGTGAAGGTTAGTTTTGGGATTTACAAAATTGTGGGGGAGCAGGAAGAAAAACGTAGGGGTGCAGGAAGAAGAAGCCCACTTATAAATGAGAACTTGTTAGAGTTTAGGTTTAACGGACTCTAAAACAACACAATGGATTTTGATTTTTTTAATGAGTTAAAAAATATATATTTTTTTAAAATTATTTATTTTACTATATAAAATGTTTAAATTGGTTTAGATGCTGTTTTTGAGAAAACTTTATATCGGCATAGTCGATAACATATAGATTTTTTTTATTAAAGTAAATATATATATGTATGTTTATGTTAAAATATTTTTTAATTAATTTATTTTCATAAAAAAAATTCAATGTCAGCTCGACACTACCTAATATTTGTCTTTTTATGAAATAAATAAAAATATTTATATGAAACGAGTTTATATTACTGTACTTATGTAATTTCTTGTTTATTAGCATTTAAAAACTCCTTTTTAAAATTGTGTTTGAAAATAAATTCTTAAGTCATTTTGCTTTCTTTCATAGTTAAATCATAATTCAATCCCAAATTGTTACTATATTAGTCAGAAGTGTTTGGGACCTCGGTCCAAGTGTTTAGGTTAGTTTAGTTTTTGGGTTAGTATGAGTTCAAAGGGTGGGCCATAATTTCAGCTTAGATGTTGGTAGACAGTTCTAGAAAGAAAATTAAAATATAAAGGAATATTTTGATTGTTTATAAAACATACGCTAATTAAATACCCATAAAAGTCGTTGGAAATAAAGTTGTTAGTACTCGAGAATAAAGGTGCAAGTGAACAAAATGTTTTATTGTTGTTAGCACCTGAGAATAAAGGTGCACGTAAGCAATATGTTGTTTTTCTGTTATGATTATATGCTTTTTGTTGAGATTATGTTCTCCCTGTTGAGAATCTTGCTCTGTGTAGATTGGAGAAAACCGTTGAATGGATATCTATAAAAGGGGCTTGAGACCCGGGGGTAAAGGTATGTTGTTTATGAATACTTGAGACTTAAACATATTTGATATTTTTGAATGCTCTCACTTACTTGATCGTTAGAGTCTGATCAAAAGGTAGAACCCTCTTTGTCCCAGTGGAGCACCAAGTACCTCGAAGCACTAATTGGAGGCAAATCAGAAGAGGAGCTTGTCCATTCAATCTGTTTGAGGTCAACCGGTGAGAACATTTGGCGCCCACCGTGGGGCCCGATAAAACTTGATCCCATCCACATTTGTGACTGAGCCTTCTGACGTGATGAGAAACACAAGGCAAGGCCTACTGGGATTCGAAGGAAGCGATGCCTCCACCTTACAACAACTCATATAGGCCATGAGGGCCCTCCAAGAGGCGAATGAAGAATATTGAAGAGAGCAAGAGCGAATCCAAGAAGAAGCCAAGGTCGAGCAGGAGCGGCTACGAGCAGAAGCCCGAGAAGCAAGAGAGCCTGTAAGATCATCTAATAGCATAAATCAAGGCCTCTCAGATAGCTATGGAGGAACATGCACAAACCAATGAGAATTTGTGCAAAACCAATGAGGAGTTGCGAAAGAGCGTGCACCGACATGACCGACGTTCCACCAGGGAACAATCTCTGAACTGGTCATCGAGAGATAATCTCAAGCCATTCTCACTGGAAATTATGGATGAGCATGTGCCACCTCACTATATCAGACCTAAGATCGCCTTTTTCACGGGAGTACAATACCCTAAAAATCATCTCACGTCATTCAATGCTCAAATGATCATCTCTGGAGGATCAGATGCCATCCGATGTAAGATGTTCATGGACACTTTTATAAGTACAACCCTACAATAGTTCAGTGGGATCCCGGATGGTCAAATCACCTCTTTCCCTTAGTTCTCCAAGATATTTAGAGAACAATTCTTGGTTAACTAGGTCAAACCCCCAAGGTTGTATGACCTTTTTAGTTTTTAGCATCAAACAAAGGGAGGGAAAGACACTGAAAGATTATCTAAATAGGTTATGCACGATGATGGTAAGACTTAAAAAGCATGATGAAGAGATGATGATCATTGTCTTTGAACAAGGGATGGCAGTAGGATCGTTCAGTGATTCGTTAATCAGGAATTCAGCGGAGCCATTTTCTGAGGTATGTGAGCGAGTTGTCGCCCACATCGAGGCGGAAAAGGTCGTACTCAGGAAGAATGGTAGCTTGCGCTCAAGGCAATCTATACCTAAGGAGAGCAACCGAGATCATCCTCTACGGGTGAACGAAGCCTCCATCGAGAAGAGAACGGACTCGAGGTATGTACCATATGTAGCAAAGAAAGATGAGCCTAAGGTGAAGGCCAGGGAAGTGTCAACAACTCGGCGCAAATTCTGAGTATCCTATAAAAAGATCCTGAGGATGCCAAGGGTAGCAGACAAGCTAAAGTTTCCCCAGAAGACGAATCGGAACTTAGGGTCGCGAAGAGATGCCTAGTGCGAGTTCCATAGAGCATTTGAGAACAACATTGAACGATGCATAACCTTGGGTTACCAATTGGCTAGCCTGGTCAAGGAAGGGTTCTTAAAGGAGTATCTCGAGGTTAACCAGGAAGAACCAAAGGGAGAGGTTACTATCAAGGACCAAACACATGAGACACCGGTCCACAGAGAGCTGAACACCATCTCGGGAGGAATTTCCGGAGGAGGAAGCTCGACTTCCAAACATAATCGATACGCGCGAGCGGTGATGTCCCTGAATACGAGGATACCTGATCATCCTCTAACGACCACTCTCAGCTTCACGAGTTCCGACCTGGAAGACGTGGCTCACGAGGATGATCCGATGGTGATATTTGTCGTCACTGTAGGGCAAAAGGTGCACATAGTCTTGGTTGATTAAGGGAGCTTGGCTGATGTGATGTTCTAGGGAACGTTCACCAACTTGCAGTTATCCCCCGACCAGTTGAGGAAATACGATGAGTGTTTGGTCGGCTTCGTGGGAGATCAGGTAGAAGTACGAGGGTACATTGAGTTGAGGACGACCTTCTCCGATGAAAGCACGATCAGGACGATTATCATCATGTACATCGTTGTTAACGCGTCTTCTGCTTACGACTTGCTTTTAGGGCGACCTTCCTTGAACAAGTTGGGTGAGGTGGCCTCGAGAGCCCATATGAAGATGAATTTTTCTTCTCATAAAAGAGAGGTGATTACCATAAAGTCCGATCAGAAGACGACACGAAATGCTACGAGAGTAGTTTAAAGAATTGAAGGGGAACTTACACAATCGCTACCTAGGCAGGAGAGCCAGAATGGATTGAAGAGACAAATGTCATCAATGAGAGATGACCTATACCTGCTGGAGAGGTTCAGGAAAGGAAGATAAAAAGGACTCAAGTCCAAGTTGTTGGGTTTAATAGTGCCAAAGTTCAAGAGGGGGGGGGGGGGGGGGGGGGGGGGTGAATTGACCTTTTAAAACCTTCTCGCAGAAATAGTGTTTATTACAGTTTACAGAAAATAAATCGATTTATTTGAAATTGAACAGATTTATTTTGGCACTGTTTGTGTTTGAAAAACGTTTATAGGTGTTCTTCTCAAGATCAAACAGTTTTCCAGAAATTAAGAACAATATGAATCGAGCCCAGAAAGAACAAATTTATTATTGATTGAACAGATTTATTTCTTGGCAGTTTTAACATATATGCAAAAATTTAAGTGCAGAGATTAAGGGAGAATGAACACAAGGACCTTATACTGGTTCACTCAACTGAGCTACATCCAGTCTTCACCTAAACCAAGGTGAAATTTACTAAATCACAATTCAAACAAACACAAATCCCACTGTTCTTGAAACCTACAAGAACTTAGGTACACTTGCTGAAAAACCCTATTTCAGCACACGCACACTCTTCAAGAAAACCTATCAAGAAGAGCGTACAACCAAACTTTTACAAGAAAAGAAAAGTGAAACGACTACACCTGATTGAGGATGCAGAATTGACCTTTTAAAACCTTCTCGCAGAAATAGTGTTTATTACAATTTACAGAAAATAAATCGACCTTTTAAAACCTTCTTGCAGAAATAGTGTTTATTACAGTTTACAGAAAATAAATCGATTTATTTGAAATTGAACAGATTTATTTTGGCACTGTTTGTGTTTGAAAAACGTTTATACAGTCAAGATTATGCAGATTGATTTTCCAGATACACACACTGATATACTGATGAAGAACAGTGAATCACAGAACAGCAAGCTTCAATTTTAAGCAATTGATTAAGGTTCAATTAATAGCTTTGACAATTTCTTGAGTTACCTATTACAATCAACCTGTTCCAGTGGCTTTTAACAGATTATAGGTGTTCTTCTCAAGATCAAACAGTTTTCCAGAAATTAAGAACAATATGAATCGAGCCCAGAAAGAACAAATTTATTATTGATTGAACAGATTTATTTCTTGGCAGTTTTAACAGATATGCAAAAATTTAAGTGCAGAGATTAAGGGAGAATGAACACAAGGCCCTTATACTGGTTCACTCAACTGAGCTACATCCAGTCTTCACCTAAACCAAGGTGAAATTCACTAAATCACAATTCAAACAAACACAAATCCCACTGTTCTTGAAACCTACAAGAACTTAGGTACACTTGCTGAAAAACCCTATTTCAGCACACACACACTCTTCAAGAAAACCTATCAAGAAGAGTGTACAACCAAACTTTTACAAGAAAAGAAAAGTGAAACGACTACACCTGATTGAGGATGCATAATTGACCTTTTAAAACCTTCTCGCAGAAATAGTGTTTATTACAATTTACAGAAAATAAATCGACCTTTTAAAACCTTCTCGCAGAAATAGTGTTTATTACAGTTTACATAAAATAAATCGATTTATTTGAAATTGAACAGATTTATTTTGGCACTGTTTGTGTTTGAAAAACGTTTATACAGTCAAGATTATGCAGATTGATTTTCCAGATACACACACTGATATACTGATGATGAACAGTGAATCACAGAACAGCAAGCTTCAATTTTAAGCAATTGATTAAGGTTCAATTAATAGCTTTGACAATTTCTTGAGTTACCTATTACAATCAACCTGTTCCAGTGGCTTTTAACAGATTATAGGTGTTCTTCTCAAGATCAAACAGTTTTCCAGAAATTAAGAACAATATGAATCGAGCCCAGAAAGAACAAATTTATTATTGATTGAACAGATTTATTTCTTGGCAGTTTTAACATATATGCAAAAATTTAAGTGCAGAGATTAAGGGAGAATGAACACAAGGACCTTATACTGGTTCACTCAACTGAGCTACATCCAGTCTTCACCTAAACCAAGGTGAAATTTACTAAATCACAATTCAAACAAACACAAATCCCACTGTTCTTGAAACCTACAAGAACTTAGGTACACTTGCTGAAAAACCCTATTTCAGCACACACACACTCTTCAAGAAAACCTATCAAGAAGAGCGTACAACCAAACTTTTACAAGAAAAGAAAAGTGAAACGACTACACCTGATTGAGGATGCAGAATTGACCTTTTAAAACCTTCTCGCAGAAATAGTGTTTATTACAGTTTACAGAAAATAAATCGACCTTTTAAAACCTTCTTGCAGAAATAGTGTTTATTACAGTTTACAGAAAATAAATCGATTTATTTGAAATTGAACAGATTTATTTTGGCACTGTTTGTGTTTGAAAAACGTTTATACAGTCAAGATTATGCAGATTGATTTTCCAGATACACACACTGATATACTGATGATGAACAGTGAATCACAGAACAGCAAGCTTCAATTTTAAGCAATTGATTAAGGTTCAATTAATAGCTTTGACAATTTCTTGAGTTACCTATTACAATCAACCTGTTCCAGTGGCTTTTAACAGATTATAGGTGTTCTTCTCAAGATCAAACAGTTTTCCAGAAATTAAGAACAATATGAATCGAGCCCAGAAAGAACAAATTTATTATTGATTGAACAGATTTATTTCTTGGCAGTTTTAACAGATATGCAAAAATTTAAGTGCAGAGATTAAGGGAGAATGAACACAAGGCCCTTATACTGGTTCACTCAACTGAGCTACATCCAGTCTTCACCTAAACCAAGGTGAAATTCACTAAATCACAATTCAAACAAACACAAATCCCACTGTTCTTGAAACCTACAAGAACTTAGGTACACTTGCTGAAAAACCCTATTTCAGCACACACACACTCTTCAAGAAAACCTATCAAGAAGAGCGTACAACCAAACTTTTACAAGAAAAGAAAAGTGAAACGACTACACCTGATTGAGGATGCAGAATTGACCTTTTAAAACCTTCTCGCAGAAATAGTGTTTATTACAGTTTACAGAAAATAAATCGACCTTTTAAAACCTTCTCGCAGAAATAGTGTTTATTACAGTTTACAGAAAATAAATCGATTTATTTGAAATTGAACAGATTTATTTTGGCACTGTTTGTGTTTGAAAAACGTTTATACAGTCAAGATTATGCAGATTGATTTTCCAGATACACACACTGATATACTGATGAAGAACAGTGAATCACAGAACAGCAAGCTTCAATTTTAAGCAATTGATTAAGGTTCAATTAATAGCTTTGACAATTTCTTGAGTTACCTATTACAATCAACCTGTTCCAGTGGCTTTTAACAGATTATAGGTGTTCTTCTCAAGATCAAACAGTTTTCCAGAAATTAAGAACAATATGAATCGAGCCCAGAAAGAACAAATTTATTATTGATTGAACAGATTTATTTCTTGGCAGTTTTAACAGATATGCAAAAATTTAAGTGCAGAGATTAAGGGAGAATGAACACAAGGCCCTTATACTGGTTCACTCAACTGAGCTACATCCAGTCTTCACCTAAACCAAGGTGAAATTCACTAAATCACAATTCAAACAAACACAAATCCCACTGTTCTTGAAACCTACAAGAACTTAGGTACACTTGCTGAAAAACCCTATTTCAGCACACACACACTCTTCAAGAAAACCTATCAAGAAGAGTGTACAACCAAACTTTTACAAGAAAAGAAAAGTGAAACGACTACACCTGATTGAGGATGCAGAAATCTGCCTTAAACCAGTAGAACAGATTGCTAGAACAGTAGCAGCACCTCACACCAAGCTTTTGGAACCAAACAAGAACAAGCACTTTGTGATTTTCGAAATCTTCTAAGAACAGATGCTAATTCCTTGTAAATCCTCAATTCTCTGATGCAAAACTTGTTTTTACAAATGTATGATCGATTGATAAAACTCATAAACAAGTTTTCATTTTATAGAAAACCAACTTATAACAGACTTTTGAAAAACAGTTAAAGCTGTTATAAAATGAATAGATTGAAAATAAAATGAACAGATTTATTTTCAAAAACAGTTAGAGAATTTGTTATGTGAGGAGACTTAGTCAGCCAATCTGGTGCAGGAACAAAACTGAAAACCGTTTAAGATAGCCATGGCACGAGAGTCAAAAAGAATCTATTCATTTACAAATGAACAAATTTATTTTTCAAAATGAAAACAGAGAAAGTTTAACTATTTAAACTCAGTCGTTTTGAAAGGTAGAAGACTTAGTCAAAATACTTGATGCACAAAATCTAATTTTCACAAGACTTAGCCAAGGCATCAGTTTAAAAATGAATCTGTTTATTTAGAAAAGAACATATTTATTTTTATGCAGTAAACGTGTTTTTTTGTAAAACATGTGAAAAACAGTTTAAGAAACCTTATGCTTGTTCTTATCACATGGCCAGGGTAGGAGGTGAGTTACTCAGCAAAAAGCCCACTCTTAAACAACCTCAAAACACTACCTAAGACACACTTAAAGCAAAAGGAAATATACATGAATTGTACATAGAAGTCTTCATCAAACACATGTCTTGAAGGGGCAGCAACCATCTTCAACACAAGTGACCAGGGAAGCGTTAACCACTAGAACAAACAAGTCCTTTGGTCATATTATCATTTTTATTATACTTATTATTATTAACATAATTTATACATATTAATATAATTATTAATATTATTATTAACATTATTATTAATATTATTATTATAATTAATATTATATTCATATTAATAATATTATTAATAATATTAATAATATTATTAATATTATTATTAATATTAGTATTAATATTATTAATATTATTAATATTATTAATATTATTAGTATTAATATTCATATTATTAATATTATATTCATATTATTAATATTAATATTGTTAATATTATTAATATTGTTAATAATATTAATATTGTTAATAATAATAAGTATAATAAAAATCATAATAATATTAAAGAATTTGTTTGGTGTAGTGGTTAAATTTTCTTTGGGTTATCTGAAGGAGCCTGACTTCGAATCCCATTCACTGCATGACAAATGTTGTGTAGGTAAAGAAGGCCAACAGGAAGTGGAGAATGTGTGTCGACTTTACTGATCTGAACTAGGCTTGCAGGTTGTTAGTTATTAAGCTTTATGGATACACGTTCTCGGGGTATAACCAGATTTGTATGCACTCGAAGGACAAGAGTAACACTACATTACAAGGTCATGCCCTTTGGCCTTAAAAATGTTGGTGCAACTTATCAAAGGCTGATGCATCGAATCCTCACCCCAATGCTCAAGCAAAATGTGCAGACGTATGTAGACGACATGGTTTATTATCACAATAATAGTGAAGTACAATTTAAAGCTTAATCCAGGTAAGTGTGTGTTTGGGGTAGAAGCAAGGAAGTTCCTTGGCTTCCTTCTAAATGAAAGGGCATTAGAGGCGAATCCCAAAAAATGAGCGAGATGAGGAGCCCGACCAATGTGAGGGAGGTACAACATCTCACCCGGCACATGGTCATCCTCTCTCGTTTCTTGTGGCCAGTGGAGACAAATGGTACCACTACTTCCAATGTCTTAAGAAGAACCACCGTTTTGTGTGGACTAGTGAATGCGAGAAAGCTTTCACCAAGTTGAAAAAGTACTTGGTCAGTCCCCCTGTTCTTGGTAAGCCAATCCGAGGTGCCCCTATTCGTCTTTATTTTGCAATTACGGATTGGGATATCAGCTCGCTCATTTTGCAAGATTGGGATAGGGTCCATAAGCCAAACTATTTTGTGAGTAAGGTATTGCAGGGACCGAAAACTCGGTATCAAGCCATCGAGAAAGCCACCTTAGCTGTGGTGTTTAGAGCTTGGTGATTTTGCCACTACTTTCAGAGTTTCATCGTGATCGTGATGACTAATCTGCCCATTCACAAGGTCCTTCAAAAGCCTTATATAGTAGGTTAGATGGTCCGTTGGGCAGTGGAGTTACCGAGTTTGACATACAGTATGAACCACGAGTTCCGATTAAGGGCCAGATATACGCCGACTTCATGGTAGAACTTTTGTCAGAGGACTCCCAACCTGATGCAGATGACTTCTGTTGGGTCCTTTCAATAGATGGATCCTCCAATCAACAAGGGAGTGGAGCTGGGGTCATCTTAGGGTTTTTAATCGAGCAAGCCCTCAGGTTTGCATTTAAAGCAAGCAACAATCAAGCTGAGTACGAGGCCTTGATAGTTGGGATGTTGCTAGCCAAGGAGTTGGGAACTCAAAGATTGCTAGTAAAAAGTGACTCATTGCTTGTCACCGAGCAAGTCACAGGCGAGTATGAGGCCAAAGACCCACAACTAGCTTCATACCTCAGGTACGTGCATATCTTTAGATCAACTTTCTTATGTTTGATCTTTTTTTAGAATATCACAAGTTCAAATAAAATTTTGACATCACTGCTCAACTTGCTTAAGAAGTGAAACAAGTCATTTATACCTATTAAAGATATAAGCTAGAAATCCAGTAATCACCATATTGACCAACTGAATCTGGCCCATCATGCTAATAGATTTACCTTTCCATAATGCTGGTTTCAACTTGACTTTATCAGCCAAAGGTTGAAGAAATTGACATTTTGAAACATCAACAAAGATAAACACTAATAAATTAATTATAATAATTTTTAGAAAAAATAAAAATTATTAAATTTTTTATTATTAATAATATTAATATTTATAATAGTAATAATAATTTAATAATAATATTATTAACTATTTTAATATTAGTAATATATTAATAATGATAATAATAATAATAATATCATATGAGAGTAAGATTCTAATATTCTATGATAATAATGTTGTTACTAGTCTCTCTAAAAACTTCATACCACACATTCTCATGCTAGTTATATTGAAGTTAAATACATTTTACAAAACATAATGTCCAAAAGGGTGTTGTAGATTTTGTAGTTTTTGTCTATAGAAAATTAGTTGCTGTTATAAAACTCTTTGTAGAAGATCGATTTATAAGGATGATAAATCTTATCGGAACGAGTTTTATAAAATAATTATTTATTGAAAAATGATTGTGCTATATTTGTAGATAACGTTAGAAATATTGTCAACCAGTGTTATTTGTGTATCATTTTGTATGACTGTCTAATAAATAACTAGACAAGTCTAAAAACATGCGCATTAAATTAATTTAACTTAAACACCTAGTTTTAATTGTCTAAATCAATTTAATTAATAATTGATACTTTTAATATGACATCCTTTAATACTCACTAAATCTACTAAACTAATTCATGTTTTCTTTCTTAAAAATTATTTATGAAATTTCCTCAATAATGTCTTGATAGTTGTCGTTAAACGATCAAATTAAAAGAAATTACAATACTAGTGTAAAGATAGTCTAACAATACTGTTAGACCTTCTAGCACCAAAGAGATGATAATATAGATATGGTTATAATAAGACCAAGTCGTCTCCCAACGAATTCAATGAAAAATATAAAAAAAACTGAGTTCAAAACTTATCTACAAGCAATAAAAGACAACAATAATAATAAAATAAAGAGGGATGGGGCTAAGATTGTATAACAAAAAATTAAGGTAGATGATTAGAAAAAACAATAAACAAAGGAGACTAACTCCCAAATTAATTCACCACGAATTCCTTGTTCAAAGATTATCATCCTTGCAGTTCTCCCACGGATATGGAATTTAATTGTACAAGCATAAATCAAATTCAACAAAATCTTATCAGCAAAACAAGCATTTACTGACGTATTCAGTATCCTTGTCTCCAAATGTCTACTCATGAGATGCTTATCTTCTATCTCTTGAAATAAATGAAAATGACACTAATTAGAATTAAGCAAACTAACCATGAACTCTAATTAAATAATAGATATGAATTCTCAACAAGCGTTAAGAAAAATCCTTTAAAAGAAACTCAATCTTAAAAAGACCAACAATAAAGCATAATCAACTATAGAAAATTGAAGAACAAAATTTTATTTACGAGAACCTCAAAATTTAATGGAAAATCACAAGGGAATCACTTAAAAGGATTAGTCTTTCATGCGAAAGATGAAAACAAGAAAATTACATAAATAAAACTACATCTAGAGTGTGTTGTTTGACTCTTCAACCTCCTTCATTCATCCTATGAAGTTTCTTTTATAATATTATTATTTTTGCACAAATTCGAATTCAAAATCTTTCTTAAGATATTGTTTAACAATTAGCGAATGTTTTTTTTTTTCAACTTATTAAACAAATACTCTCTTTCCCAATTATTTCTAGATTTCATTCTCGATTCTTTTTCCAATGTATTATTTTCGATTGATTGTAATTAATCCCAATGTTTTTGTGAGAGATATTGCATAATATTACTTAAATAATATCTTTGAAAGATATTTGCTATTTTTTGTTGCATTTTCTTATAGGAGTCTTAATTTGTAAAAATTGAGATAATCTCCTTGAAAAAGATTGAATTGGTTTTGGTTTTTCCTAACTCAGAATGTAATAGAATCACCCAACCAAAATGTTTCCTTCCCATAATAGAGTATCCATTTAGTAGATGATTTAGAAAAAGCGTCTAATGACTTTACACATAAAGAGCTTTTAGTCCTTCAACACCTAAACTTTTTAATCTTCAAAATAACAGTTTTTCAAAGAAAATATTCAAACATTGAAAATTTTTTAAAAATGAAAATCATTATGTCAAGATAGTTGATAACATATAGATTTTTTTTATTAAAGTAAAAGATGTACATATGTTTATCCAATGTTAACATATTATTTAGTTATTTTATTTTTATAAAATTGAGTGTTAGTTAGATGACACTAACTAATATTTGTTTTTTTTATTGAAATAAATAAAAATATTTATATTAAATGAGTCTATATTATTGTACTTTAATAATTTCTTCTTCAAAATTAACATTTAAAGTTGCTTTCCAAAATCGTGTTTGAAACTCTATCCTTAAGTCATTCTTCCATATAGTTGAAGGCAAATATGAAATTCCTAAGCTATAACTCAATTTCAAATTGTTATTGAAACTGCATCCCAGTTCCTAACCTATTTTGCACACTCCAAATTCTTAGCCCATTTCACTTAAACATTTAAGTTGCATAAATTGAATTACTTGGCATTAGACTCTTACAATGTAGAATGATTAATTTTACACGAGTTAATCTGATTTTATGAAAGCTTCTTTCCAAAATTGTGTTTGAAACTCAATTCGCCTAGCTTGTTGAGGGAAAAGAAGATTCTTGGGAAGAGATTAGAGAGGTTAGAAGGCGTATTAGCAATAAGGTGTGGTGTTTAGTCGAGGACTTCAAGTCTATTCGAAGGCAGGAGGAGAGAAAGAGTCTATTTTCAACGTTAGACTACACCAGAGATACAAGAGGTTTCAACGAGTTCATTGAAAAACCTGAGCTTCTGGATGTTCCGATGGTAGGTAGAAAGTTTACCTGGTACAAGCCAAACGGGTCCGTTAAGAGTAGAATTGGGAGAGTCTTGGTATCTAAGGAGTGGATGGATGTGTGGCTAGATTGTAAACAATTCATCCTTAGTAGACCTGTCTCAGATCATTGTGCTTTAGTGTTTAAAGACTTGAAAGTGGATTGGGGTCTGAAACCGTTTAGAAGCCTGGATGCGTGGCAGAGTGATGGGAGATTTAAAGACTTTGTCAGAAGCAAGTGGTCTTCTTACAAGGTGCAGGGGGCGGTATGTTCGTTTTCAAAAAAAAAAAAAAAAAATTGAAGAAATTGAAGGCTGATCTAAAAATTTGGAATAGAGAGGTTTTGATTTTGTTTACCTTGCTAGGGACAAGTAGCTTCAAAAAATAAAAGAGTTGGACGCTAGAGATGATGAAAGTGAGCTTGATGAACAAGGAATGGAGGAGAGGAGAATTTTGTTAGCTGAATAAAGTCGCTTTCTTTTTAACCAAGAAGCCATTTTGAAGTAGAAAGCCTGCCAATAGTGGTTGAAACAGGGAGATCTTAATACAATTTTTTTCCATTTAGTTGTTAAGTGGAGGAGAGTAAAGAATGGCTTAAATGGTGTTTTTGTGGATGGTCTGTGGTATGATGATAAGGAGGTATGTAAGAGATAAGGTCAAGAATTTTTTTTAAATCTCATTTTGAAGGGGACAACGGGGTTTTTGTCAGGTTGGATAATGCTAGTTTTAACTCTGTTTATGTGGAAGACAAAAAAATGTTGGTTGAAGATATATCTGAAGAAGTAAAGTTTGCAGTGTGGAGCTGCGATAACTAAACGAGTTCTGGACCTGATGGTTTTAATTTTGGCTTGTTTCTGTTGGGAGATTTTGAAAGAGGATATCTTAAAGGCTGTGAACGAGTTTGCGGTTAGAGGTAGTTGGCCAAGGGGTCAAATGCTCCCGTTCATCTGTTTGGTTCCAAAGGTTGACAACCCGCAACATCTGTGTGACTTCAGACCTATTTCTTTTGTTGGTTGTTTATACAAAATAATGTCGAAGGTCTTGTCACTAAGGTTAAAAAAAAGTGATAAGTAATTTAATTGATTATAGGCAATCAACTTTCCTCAAAGGAAAGAGTTTATTGGATAGTGTCATTGTGGCCAATGAGGTTTTAGAGGATGTGAAGAGGAAGAAGAAAAGTTGTGTTTTCTTTAAAGTTGACTACGAGGAAGGCCTATGATTTTGTTAATTGGGAGTTCTTATATTATATGCTTGGAAGGTTAGGTTTTTGTGTTAAGTGGATCAGATGGATAAAATCTTGTTTGGAGTCCTCTTCTATGTCTGTGCTAGTGAATGGGAGTCCCTCATCGTATTTTGTTTGAAGAGGGGTCTACGTCAAGGCGATCCTCTAGCGTCTTTTTTGTTCCTTATAGTGGCGGAAGGTTTGGCAAGTGTTGTAAGGGAAGCATATGAGAATAATCTGATTGAGAGTATGGAGGTTGAGGCTAAGAAGGTTAAGGTTAATATGCTTCAATATGTGGATGATACTTTGTTTTTCTATAAAGTCAGTACTAAAAGTGTTTTTAATTTGAAAGTCATCTTGCACTACTCTGAATTTGCCTCTAGCCTTAAAGTAATTTTTTCGAATAGTAGAATTGGTGGGGTGGGGGTTGACCACATTACGGTCCAGCAGTTTGTAGCTATTCTTAACTGTGAAGTGATAAAAATTCCTTTTAAATATTTGGGGATGCTTGTGGGGGGGGGGGGGGGGGGGTGCCACAAGAGAGTTTAGTTTCGTTTTGGGATGGTGTGATAGAGAGACTAAAAAGTAGATTGAGAAGGTGGAAAAGTAAATTTCTTTCGCTAGCTGGGAGGGTTTGTCTAATTAAGTCGGTTCTCTCTTCTCTCCTGTTGTTTTACTTATCTTTCTATAAGTTGCCCTCTTCAGTGTTGAAAGGGATTGAGTGGTTGGGTTGTTTGCTTTTCTGTAGCATAGTATGGTATAGATAAGCTGGAAGGGGGTTAATGAGTTGTGTTGTGTTATGTCTTGTATAAGGGTTGAACTACCCCTAAAGTGGTCCATATTTATTTATTTTTTACTTGCTGATAAAAATATTGTTTTTTTCATAATTGAAACCCTAACTCAATTCCAAATTATTAGTGCCCAATCTCTAACCTATTTTGTACACTCCAAATTCTTAATCCATTTACATTTTGCACATTCCAAATTCTTGACTCATTTCACTTATGGATAAGCGTCAAATTTAGTTGTTAAATTGCTTAATTTATAATATTAGAATGTTGCATTATATGATGATTAATTTAGCAAGAAATAATTGGATTTTATGATCTATTTTTAAATTAATTTTTGAAGGGAATATAAACTATGGGGAGCATGCATTATATCACAAGTCAATTAACAAAATTAAAATTAAAATCATCTAAGTTTAGATTTAGATTTTTTTTTTAATTTACATAAAATTTTAAAAATAAAATAAAATCACATAAACTTATGTAACAATTTTGTAACTTCAATTTTTTTAATTCGAAAAACTTATTTTGTATCAAACACATTTTATATTTTTATTTTTCTAATTTATTTTCTCTTTGAATTTAATTAAATGGCATAATATGTTTGGAGAGACAGATTAAAGAGAAAAAAGACTTCTTACAGAAAATTTGAATGTGGGGGCACATTTAAATTTCTCCTTTAAAATAATTAAAATTTGATATAAAAGATTATCTCACGTCCGCAAAGCATGATACTTGAAAATTATAATTTATTACAAAGATTAAAATCTGATTTGTTATAAGTTAAATATTTATATAAGTTACTGAGAATCAAAGTGGTACAACAATGTTTTTATCAAAAAAATTAACTATTTACCATAATAAACAATTTAAACAAAAATATTACGATATTTTATCACAATAAAACATTTTAGATCGGAAAAAATTTCTTACAACTAAAAAAAATAAAAATAAAAATAAAATTCTATTTATCTCCCTCTCTAACTATCCTCATACTCTAGTAAATAGTAAATTAATATGAAGAAAAGAAGAATTATAATGTTGTGGCGTGCAGAACACAGAGAAAGCCAATGAAATTGTGGATCGCTAAAGGTACCAGGCTGCAATGATGTTAATTTGTCAACATTTTAATTTCATCTGAATAAAGTAATTAAATTCATTGGATCTGTGACACGCATTTCAGTGTTGAATCTGAGAATCAAATTTGGCCTTTTATGCATAAAACATTGGAAGTTCCAACTTATGCTGCTAAATTTGAATCTTAGCCTTGCATGTCTGACATTTGTACGCAGATTCTATGTTGTACCAATCATACTCACAGATCATTTATTTTCATGTGCATCCACAAAACATAGGTATGAACCATCACTGTCAAATTTATTATTTTTAAGAAACTTTACCTTTTCTTTTTCCACCACACATTACTTTTCTCGGTCTTGGATAATCATGTTTCAAAGGTGAAAATCTGATTTTGCTAACCATGTTAATTGTTTGTCTGTATTTTATTTATCAAAACAAATGTTGAAATTTTTTGTTTGTATAATAAAATGTGATCTATTTAACTAAAGTATAAACCTAACTATAAATGAGATTAGTTGGAGACATTTCTTTAACCTCATACTATTCTATATATTTTCAAATGTAGGAATTCAATTGAAAGGGATGAAGGTATAATATTAGTTAATAGTTTAGTTAAACTTCTAATTATTATAATTTCTCTAGTCAATCAAATCTCTTCTTGCACCTCTCATCAATTTAGATTAAATGACCAAAATGCCCCATCTGGTTCATTTTGGAAAATTCTTTCTGAACACACTTTGAAAATTTATTCTAGAAAACACTTTTCGGAATGCATTATATATGTTCCAGAGAGTTTATTTAAAATATAATATTCTGGAAGCGTTTTCCGAAATATATTTGATAAATTTTAGAAAATATGTTCTAAAACAATTGTGGAAAACATGATTTGGAAGTCATTTTAAAAGGATAAACAGTCTTTTCTGCAACTGATGATATGGTGCAATAAGAAATTTGAGAAGGTGCATGAAGAAACACCTTATACTTGATTCTAAACAAGTGTATATATGAGGTTTTAACCCACACATGAAAGGAATATAATCTATGTTCTTTTAGCACTCCATCAATTAGGTGAAACACATTCCGAAAAAGTTATTCTGAAAAATACATTTTGGAACATATTATATACAATCCCAAAACGTATTATATACATTCCAGAATTGGAAATCTCTTTTCAGAAATATATTTTTTTGAATTCCAAAAAATATGTTCTAAAACGCTTCCAAAAGCGATAATCTGAAAGGCATTTAAAAAAAGAGTGTAATTTTCAAAATTGATGTACAAGAAGAATTTTGATAGGGTACAAGAAGAAACACTTGAAAGCTATACACTTCTAGCCCAATTTTGAAATCATCCAACCCATGAGGTAAGAAGAGCTAAAAGAAGGGTGTTTCTTCTTGCACTCCATCAAAGTTCTTCCTACACCCTATTAACATTTGAGATGGCAATTTTACCCCTTTCTAAAATAACTTTTAAATTAGCATTTCCAGAATCTTCCGAGACACCCCTTCTGGATATTATAAATATATTTTGGAAAACGTTTTCTGGAATTTCCAGAAAGTATTTTTCGGAATAAGGTTTCCAGAATGTGTATAATACAGTCTGTAACGTGTTTTCTGGAATAACTTTTCCAAAAAAAAGCTTTCTTAAATAAGACCGAATTAGATGAAAATTTTTGGTCATTTTACCTGTTTTATGGAGTGTAGGCAAAACTTTGACGGGTACAGGAAGAAATACTTTTGGTATAGCAAGCGTTCAGTCTAGCCCACACACGTAGTAGTGTTCGGCCTATCCCACACATACCCTTTTCTGTATTTAATTTTAGAAAAAATATATTTATTATAAATAATATTAATAATATATTAATATGGATAGTAATAATAATAAAAATATCAATATTGATATTATTAATAATAATATTATCATTATTAATATCAATAATATTAATAATATTTTTATCATTAACAATAATATTAATATTATTAATCATAATAATAATAATAATAATAATAATAATATCATTCTTAATATTAGTAATAATATTAATATCAATTATAATAATTTTCAAAAAAATTAAAAATTATTATAAAATTTATTATTATTACTAATATTATTATTATTATAAAAATATGTTAAAATTTTTTATTTGTATAATGCGACATGATTTATTTAATTAAAAGTATAAACCTAACTATAGAAGAGATTAGTGAAAACATATTTCCTTATCCTCATACTATTTTATATAATTCCGGTAATTTATCAAATCTCTTCCTGTAACTTATCAATTAAGTAAAATAACTAAAATGTCTCATCTAATTTGGCCTCATTCCGAAAAGTTCTTTCCAAAATACATTTTGAAAATTTTATTTTAGAAAACACATTTCAAAAATAATATTCTTAGAAAACATTTTCTGAAATATATTTCATGAATTCTGGAAAGTTTGTTCCAGAAACATTCTACAAAACGTAGTATGGAAGTATTTTTAAAAAAGGGTAAATCAGTATTTTGCATAATTGGTGGGATGCAATACGAAATTTGATGGAATGTAAGAAACATCCTTATACTTATTATAAACAAGTGTATATATTAGGTTTTAACTCATACTTGAAAGGGATGTTTCTTCCTGCACCTATCTAATCCTTTCGTACACTCTATCAAATTTTCCATCTAATTCATTCTCATTCTGAAAATGTTTTTTCCAGAATACACTACAAGTTATTCGGAAAATATATTCCACAACATATTATATGCATTCATGAAATGTACTATGTACGTTCTAAAAATGTTTTCCAAAAGTATATTTATTGAACTCTGGAAGGTATATTTCAGAAAGTTTCTAAAAGAAATAATCCATAATTCATTTAAAAAAGAAAAAAAAAGTATCTTTAAAAATTGATGGGATACAATAAGAATTTTGATAGGGTGCAACAATAAGCACTCACCTAAAAGGTATACACTAGCCTAATTTTGAACCCGAGTTAAGAAGAGCTAAAGTAAATGAAGTGATCTGTTTAACACCAAATTCCATTCAGAATGATTAACTCGATTAAAGTCTTCCTAATGTCTAAGGTGATGGGTTCACTTCATGACCGATTGTTCTTCTTGGAGATTTAAAAAGGGTGGCAGAAGTAATGAATGTGATGGATCAAGGAGGATTCATATAGAGCTATGAGTTCCTTGTAGGTGCATGAAAAAGGTATGGAAAATGATTGGTTGGACCATATCATTTGAAAAAATGTGGAGGTGAAGATAAAAGTGTCTAGCCTAGAGAGACTAGACAAGAGAGTAAAAACTTCCAATATTTGACAACATTTTACTCATAAAATTGATCTTACAAATATATGAGTCAAAGCAACCTATTTATAGAAGATTGTGCCTTAGAGAGCAAGGAGTAAGGGTAGGATGGAAATACACAAAAGAGGGGTTGGGTATTGACTAAAGTCAATGTCGCACCCTAGGAGCAAAGTTCTTAAAGCTAAGTTAACTTCATACCCTAAAAGGTTCTGTTTAAGCTACAATGATAAGCACATCTCCCCTATTATGCTAAAGGAACCCTATTCTACTGAAATTACAAATAAAGAAACTAGCTCTCATGGCTTGGGCTTTACTTCTTGTGGTCTTCTTGGAACATATAAAAAAATTTCTCTGCCGTTAGTAGCAGAGTTCCAATCTTCTTGAATCCTCTTTGTCATGGACCTAGTTGTTGGGCCTGAACTAGGGTCTCAACTTGAGTCTCTTCCATCATAAGGAATTTGTGTTCCTCCCTCTCAATGACCAAAATTTGTAATGTATATCTACCAATTTCACTTTCTGTAGTTTCATTTTCTGAAATTTTTTTTGATTGGGTCTTTTTATTTTGTTTTGAATTGATTTTTCAGTTTAATCACATTTTGCATTTTAATCTGATTCTAGTATAAGGAGGTCAAGTGCAGTAACAATAATAATGACTACATAAAAATGTACAATGCTCTATAGAAACATATGACACATATTTCAATTGATACTCTTATCAATTGTATTCTTTCCCCCATAAATTTACTATGTTTTTTCTCATTCAATCTTCTCAGCAATTTATTCAGCAAAGACGGTAGGGGTCTCTTGTTCGGTGTCGTTTGAGATGGAGATGTGCTTGCCTGAACACAAGTTTAGAAGTTTTTTTAGCAAGTGGGATGATGTTTCAATACCGGAGTCCGTTGCTAGCTAGGAAGAATATGGAGGAAGGAAGAGTATGGGTTCGAAGGGCTCTTTTTCCGACGACGGGATGGTAAGAGGAGAAGATGAGGAGGTGACGGTCTAGTGTCCAACTTTGCAGTTTGAACCCAAGCTGGGGGAGGCTCAACATTCCAGTTTTTTGAATGCTATGTCGGGAATAAGGGAGGATTTCAAGGTTGGTGTAAGAGAGTGAAGATATATATATATATATATATATATATATATATATATATATTTACCAGGACTAAATCTACCACTTGTAGGTCAACTGATCTTCTTTTCTTGTCAGCATATTGTTTCATATAATTCTGAGCTTTGAGTAAGCTAAGCTTCACTTGTTCTATTATCTTGTCTCGTTGCAACAGATTAGCTTGGACAGTAGGTGAATCATGCTCATCGAACTGGTATTTAATCAGTGTAGGTGGATTCCGTCCATAAAGTGCTTTATAAGGAGGCATGCCAATGCTGTTGTGGTGACTGGTATTATACCAATATTGAGCCCAAGGAAGCAGCTTAGACCATTGGCTAGGATTGTTGAAGGAAAAACACCTAAGGTACATTTCTAAGGTTTTGTTCAGCACCTCAGTTTGGCCATCTGTTTGTGGATGATAAGCCGAGCTCATGATGTAGTACCCTGTAATTTCCAGAGTTGTTTCCAGAATGAGCTTATAAAAACCTTATCTCGGTCAGACACTATGGACTTTGGAATGCCATGCAATTTCACCACATTGTTGATAAATGCATCGACCACTTGTTTGCTGTTGAAATCAGACCTCATTGGAATGAAGTGACCAAATTTGGATAACCTGTCCACAATTACCATAATTGCAGTAAAACCTTGTGAAGGAGGAAGGCCTATGATGAAATCCATAGCTATATCATCCCATACTTGGATAGGAATAGGGAGAGGTTGTAAAAGTCCGGCAGAAAAAGTTGTTTCAGTTTTGGTTTGTTGACATATCTTACAGTTCTGTACGAACATTCTGATATCTTGATGCATATTCACCCAATAGAACTGAGAACATATTCTAGCAATTGTCTTAGCTCTACCAGCATGGCCTCCAACTAAGCTATTATGAAATTCTGTCATAATTTTCTTTTTTAATTCCTCATCATTAGGAAGAACTGTTTGCTTTTTCCAGAACAGAATGCCATTGTGAACAACAAAGTGCTTTACTGTTTCTGGTTCCGAATCGAGTTTGGCCATTATGATTTGTAACTCAGGGTCCTCCTTTATCCTTACTTGTATGTCTTGTAGCCATTGGTTGACAGGTTCAGATATAGCCATGGAGAAGCATCTAGACAATGCATCAGCTATCACATTTTCCTTTCCAGGCTTATATTGAATTGTGAAATCATATCCAAGAAATTTAGGAAGCCATTGTTGTTGTTCTGGGGTGTGCAGGGATTGATCAAGGAGTTCTTTCAAGCTTTTCTGATCTGTTTTGATGGTGAACTTATGGCCTAGCAAGTAGTCCCTAAATTTGGCAATTGCTTGAGTGATGGCATATAACTCCCTAGCATAAGCAGATTGCTTCTGTTGTCGTACAGATAATTTCTTAGAATAATAAGCCAAAGGATGAGCTTGCTGCAGTAAGACAACTCCAATTCCTATCCCTGATGCATATGTTTCAAGAGTGAAAGGTTGAGTAAAGTTGGGTAGTGCTAATACCGGTGACGAGGTAAGAGCTTTTTTCAGTTTCACAAAAGCGTTCTGTGCTGCCGTGGTCCACTTAAAATTATCTTTCTTGAGCATATTTGTTAGCGGGGTTGCCAAAGAGGCGTAATTCCTGATAAACCGTCTGTAGTAGCATGTGAGGCCTAAAAAGCCTCTCAATAACTTGAGAGATGTTGGTTTTGGCCAATCCTTCAAAGCACGAATTTTATCTTCCTCCATTGCAATACCCGCATTGGATATAGTGTGACCAAGGTAGTCAATGTTGGTGGCACCAAAAGAACATTTGGACAGCTTGGCAAAAAGATGTTCCTTCTATAAGACTTGTAAAACAGTCTCTAGATGTTGTAAGTGAGAGGACCAATCGGGGCTATAAACCAATATGTCATTAAAGAATACTAACACATATTTTCTCAGCCACCCTTGGAAAATGTGATTCATTAGACTTTGGAAAGTAGCAGGGGCATTAGTGAGGCCAAATGGCATGACTAGCCATTCATAATGGCCTTGATGAGTCCGAAATGCTGTTTTATACCTGTCTTCAGGTTTCACTAATATCTGATGATATCCGGACCTCAGGTCAAGTTTAGAGAAATGAGTGGCTCCATGTAGTTCATCAATTAACTCATCGACTGTTGGGATGGGAAAGCTATCCTTGATGGTGAGAGCATTAAGAGCCCTATAATCGGTACAAAATCGCCATGTTCCATCCTTTTTCTTCACAAGAATGATTGGTGATGAAAATGGACTCGTGCTTGGCTGGATTAGCCCTTCATTCAACATTTCTTGAATCATTTGCTCTATTTGAGCTTTTTGGCTGTGAGGATACCGATAAGGCTTAACCTTGACTGGGTTGGATCCTTCCAATAAGGGAATAAAGTGGCCATGCAGCCTGGGAGGGGGTAAACCAATGGGAACATCAAACACTTGTCTATAAGTGTGCAATAAGGTTGCAAGTGCAGGCTCCATTTGTTCTGGCCGCTGCAATTTGTTGTTATCTACTGCTGTTGCAACTTGAATGGCGTAGCACTCATGAATGGCATCAATGCTATAGAGCCTTCTGATATGATGGTATTGAGCAGCTTCAAGGTTTATCTGGTTGTACTTGTCTCCCTGTAGAGTAACCTGGTGTCCTTTATAATGGAATTGTATGTTGAGATCCCTATAATCATGGATGTGAGGCCTACGGTTGAAAGCTAATTGGTACCAATAATCAAATCAGCCCCAGAAACAGGCAGTAAAAAGACAGGAAGATCAATTTGTGCACCCTGCATATTGACAGAGGTGTTCCGAATGTAGCCTTCAGTTTCCAATCTGTTTCCATTTCCCACCATTACTTTTAATTTTGGACTTTGTTCCACTTCAAGCTTCAGGAACTTAGCCAATCGTGGTTGAAGAAAGTTGTCGCTGCTACCTCCATCTATCATAACTTGAATGGCCATACCATGCAGATCTGCTGCAAATCGAATAGTTCGGGCACGTCTAACACCTTCAAAAGCATCCAACGACAAGTGGAGGTCTTCAATAGGGAGTTCTTTTGATGAATCTTCAGTGTCTGGGGGTTCTGGTGGTTGGATTACTGTGTCTGTTTCACTGTCTTCCTCATCAGCTTGCAAAATCATCAAATGTCGATTGGGACATTTATGGTTGAATGAGAATTTTTCATCACATGTATAGCATTGGCCCTTTTCTCTTCTAAGTTGCATCTCTGCAGCAGTGAGTTTTTTTATTTGGTTGGGATTGTATATTGGTTTGGTAGATTGTGTGGGAAGTAATGGGGGTAGAAGACTTTTAGAGGGTGCAGGGCGAGAATGATGGGTGTTATAGTAGTTGGGTTTGGGGTTGAAAATTCTGGCGATGGTATTAGATGAGTGAGGCTTGGTATTAATGGTATATCGGTCTTCATAAAGCTTAGCAAACGCCACAGCTCTCAATAAGGAAGGTGGGGATTGGGCAATCACATCTCTTTATAACTCCGTATGCAATCCACTAACAAAAAAATTTAACAATGCTTCTTGAGGTAAGCTACCAGAACGGTTAGCTAAGGACATAAATCGGAGATAATATTCAGAAACCGATCCTTTTTGTTGGAGTTTAAACAAAGCTGCTTGTGGACAATCAAATGGTGAAGGGCCAAATTCAGTTTCCAAGGCTATGGTGAGAGCGGTCCATGACATAAATGGGTTGGTTCTTTGAATCATTTGGAACCAAGGGACGACATCTTCTTCCATATGAATTGCAGCAATAGTTAATCTATCCTCATCAACAATTCCACAATAGTCAAAAAATTGTTCAGCCTTGAAAATCCAAGCCATCACATCCAAGCCACCATTGATTGAATACGCTCCATGCGAGCGTTCGCTGCCGCCTCTACTTGTGCAGTGTGCGCACGTTGTTCTTGGTCACGTAACTCCAAGAGATCCATTACACGTTTTAGTTCAGCGTCGTGAGCTCGTGTCTCCGCTGCCATGGTGGCCATTCTTGTGTTATCGGCCATGGTGGCTCAATGAAAGCACCTATGTAAGAGAGTGAAGATATATATATATATATATATATATATATATATATATATATATATATATTTAAGTATGGTTCTCAACTAACCACACAACTAGCGAACAAAATTCTCGGAATTAAAACAATAATAAAAGGTAATAACAATGCCCGTGAAAGGGTGGGTAAAATGGTGGTTGTATGACTGTTTATAGAGTCAACCTACAGGGAAAAGAAGAATATTCAAAGGGGATTACAGGAAGAAGGATTCAGAGGAAGAAGAAGAATATCAGAAAGAGGTCATACCCAAATCATGTCTGCCCCTTAGGTCATACCCTGTGAGCCTCTTATTGGTTGTACATATTCTACTACTTCTTCTGATGCCCTCAGTGTGCGTGCCCTCATCCACGTGTAAACTTTTTCTAACTGTCAGGCCATTTACCAAAAACCCCTGCTCTTTAGTTCTTTTTCCTTTGCTGCCCTTTCTGCCCGTAACAGTTGGTAGGTTGGAAGTTGAGCAAGGAATGGGGTGTTGTGAATCAAACTTTGATTCGTTGCTTAGGAGAGAAAAAGTGGTTAATTCAATTAATGGGGAGCAACATGTAGTGGGCATTAATGGTTGCCACGTAGGAGAAGTGGTTGTGCATGAGGAAGTGGGAATGGAAGGCCTCGATGGTGCCAATTACGAGGAGAGGAGAGAAGCTGATTGGTGGGCGGGGATACCATGTGGGAACATCGGGGAGGTTTGTGGAGGGCCAGATCCAACTTTTGACGAAATGGAACAGGCTGGAGGAGGATTGGAAGGGGTTTTCAAGGCATCCCAGGTAGCGGCCATTGGTGGGCAGGTTCGAGTGGGGGCATGAGTTTTATCAACTCCTCTAGCGGTGGTGCAGGGTCAGGAGATGGATGGAGTGTGTGGGGAGAAGGGTTTTCTAGTGGCAGAAACAGGTGGAGGGGTGAGGTCTCCGACGAGGGTTGGTTGTGGAGTTTACGAAGGTGCTTCCCATTGTTATCATCCAAGTGGCGAGGGGCAACTTGAGTTTGACGGGATTGCTACAACGAAGAAGGTCGGGAGGGGTGGGTTTTTGGGTGATCTGAGACAGAAAGGGTCAGTTTTGGCTTTTACCACTCTAGAAGAGTGTAATTTGGTTGATGTTAGGGTGGTCCAAGTAGACTTTTTGGGTCAGTAGCCGGAGGTGAGGCCAACTCTTGTCCTCTTGTCAGACAGTGCAATGGAGAATTGCAACAGAATATACATGATGAAGAATGATGAGTCTGAAGCAGTTAGAGTTTGGAAGGCTGGTAAAGGTATGGGGTACACACATTGTGCACAGGAAGAGACGGTCGTTAGTAGAATTCAGTCACTGGAAGTTCGGGATAGTTGTGAAAAGAGGAATGTGAGGGGGAGAGTAGTGTGAATGTCAATGAAGATAATTAGTATGAATATAAAGGGGGTAGATGGCGCTGTAAAGAGAAAGTACCTAAGAACATTGATAAGTAAGGAGCAAGCGGATATGGTGTGTATTCAAGAGACAAAATGTTCGGTGTTTAACAGGGAGAGTGTTCTTACGTTGTGGGGCTCTAATGATATAGAGTAGGTTGAGAACGACACAATTAAAAATGTCGGGGGGATTATTATGATTTGGAGGAAAAAATGTTTTCAGATGTCGAGGTGCTGTAATGGTAGAAACTATTCTATCATTGAAGGGATTTGGAAGCTTGGGACGGAGGTCCCGGTCACAATAGTAAATGTTTATTGTTCTGGGTCTTTACGGGAGAAGAAGGAGGTTTGGGAGGAGATCTGTAACGTTAGGGTGTTACAAGTGACTAAGGCTTGGTGCATAGTTGGCAACTTTAATTCTATCAGAAGAAGGGAGGAGAGGAAGAGTTTGTTATCTGTATCTGAGTACGACAGTGAAATTGTTGGCTTTAATAATTTTATTGAGAAAGCAGAACTGGTTGATATTCCGATGACCGGTAGGAAGTTTACGTGGTATAAACCAAATGGCTTAGTGAAGAGCAGGATCGACAGGGTTCTCATGTCAAAGGAGTGGGTTGAAGTTTGGCCGCATTGTAAACAACATGTGTTAAGTAGATCGGTGTCTGATCATTGTGCGATCATCGTTAAAAGTGAGATTATTGATTGGTGCCCAAAATCGTTTAGGAGTCTGAATGTTTGGCAGAGCGACAACAGATTCAAGGAGTTTTTGAAAGAAAGTTGGCTGAAGTATGAAGTACAAGGTGGAGGGATATATATCTTCAAGGAAAAATTGAAGAAACTCAAAGTTGATCTAAAAGTTTGGAATAGGGAGGTTTTCGGGGACGTGATTAAGGAGGGGGATGGGTTAATAAAAAGGATCAGAGAGTTGGACGCAAGAAATGATGATATGGATCTTAATGAGCAGGAGAGGGAGGAAAGAAAGTCTTTACTAGCTGACCTAAACAAAATTTTATTTAAGCAAGAGGCAGTGGTGAAGCAGAAAGCGAGGCTAAAATAGTTGAAGCAAGGTGATCTTAATACAAAATTCTTTCATTCTTCTATTAAATGAAGGAGAGCTAAGAATGAATTACATGGGGTTTTCGAGAACGGTCGGTGGAGTGAGGATAAGGATGTAGTTAAGGATAAGGTCAGAGAATTTTTTGAAGCTAGGTTTGTGGGGAAAGAATAGCTTCCGATCAGGTTGGATAATGTTCATTTTAACTCCATCTCCGAGGAGGATAATCAGATGTTGGTTGGAGCATTTTCAGTAGACGAAATTAAGGAAGCAGTGTGGAGTTGTGATAGTTCAAAGAGCCCTGGTTCTGATGACTTTAATATGGGTTTTATAAAGTTTAGTTGGGAACTCATTAAAGAGGATATCATGGCAGTAGTAAAGGATTTCAAATCCTTAGGAAAATGGCCTCGGGTTTCAAACGCGTCATTTCTATGCTTGATCCCAAAAACTGAAAATCCTCTGCATCTTGGGGAGTTTAGGCCTATTTCTTTGGTCGAATGTTTGTACAAAATTATTTCAAAGGCTCTATCGTTGCGGTTAAAAAAGGTGATTAGTAAAGTCATTGACGCCAGACAGTCTGCTTTTCTGCAGGGGAGGGGTTTGTTGGATAGTGTGCTTGTCGCCAACGAAGTCTTGGAAGAGGTGAAGGGAAGGAAGAAAAGTTGCATTGTTTTTAAAGCTGATTTTGAAAAAGCGTACGACTCACTGAGATAGGAGTTCTTATATTATATGTTAGAAAGGGTTGGCTTCTGTGGCAAATGGATTAGTTGGATTAAAGGGTGCTTGGAGTCCACTTCGGTGTCTGTGCTAGTGAATGGTAGTCCATCTAAGGAGTTCTTCTCAAAAAAGGGACTTCGTCAAGGCGATCTGTTAGTTCCTTTTTTGTTCTCATTGCGGCGGAAGGATTGGCAGGTGTGATTAGAATGGCAACAGAGAGAAAGATGATAGATAGTCTGGAGGTTGGGAGTGAGAAGGTGAAGGTAAACATGTTGCAGTATGCTGATGATACTATTTTCTTCTGTGCAGCCAATGTTAAAAGTATTTTCAATATAAAGGAGACTTTGAATTGCTTTGAACCAGCGTTTGGGCTTAAGGTGAACTTTATGAAGAGCAAGGTAGGAGGTTTGGGGGTAGAGCAAATAATGATTCAGCGGTTTGCGACAATTCTTAATTGTGAAGTGATGGTTTTTCCTTTTGCTTATCTGGGGTTGCCGATTGGAGGGAGTCACTAGAAAATGGAGTTTTGGGCTGGGGTGGTTGATAAAATGAAGAGAAGATTGAGTAGATAGAAAGGTAGGTTGTTGTCTATGGCAGGAAGGATTTGTCTGATTAAGTCGGTGCTCTCCTCTTTTCCATTATATTATGTATCTCTTTTTAAAATGCCTGCTGGGGTGGCAAAGGAGATAGTGAGTATTCAAAGGAATTTCCTGTGGGGGTGGGGTTCTGATGGAAGAAAGGTAGCGTGGGTTTCTTGGAAAAAGGTGTGTGAAGCTCGAGAGGATGACAGGCTTGGTGTCATAGATTTAAGGATTTTTAATACGGCCTTACTTGGTAAATGGATTTGGCGGTTGGGGTTGGATAAGGGAGGATTGTGGAAGAAGGTAATTGATTCCAAGTACGGGGGTTGGAGAAGTTTGAGAGTGGGTAGGGGAGGTAGTAAGGATTCCAAGTGGTGGAAAGACTTAAGGGAGGTTTGGAATTTAGAAGGGTGAGGTCGGAATTTTGAAGAAGCCTTAGTTTAGAACGTGGGTAATGGGAAGGAAGTTCGGTTATGGGAAGACAATTGGGTGGGTAGGGGGGCATTGAAAAGTGTTTTTTCGAGGTTATTTTCATTAAGTGTCTCAAAAGCATCTACGGTAGCAGAATTATGGTATTGGAACAACAATCTCTGGGAATGGAACTTTGGTTGGAGAAGGAATCTTTTTGAGTGGGAAAATAGTTTAGTGTGTGTTCTGTCTCAGGAAATTTAGGGAGTGAGCTTGAGGTCGGGGGAGGAAGATAGTTGGGAGTGGAAGGAAGGGGAAGAGGAAGGGTATACAGTTAAATCTGGGTATTTTCGCCTTCGGGGGGTCGGGTTGGGGAGAGAAACAAGGAGTTTTTGATGTTCTGGAAGTGTAGAGTTGTACCTGCTGCAGAAGTTACTGCTTGGAGGGTGTTGGAAGATAAGTTAGTTACCAAGGTTAATTTGGAAAAACGCGGGATCAGGGTGGTAAGTTCAGTGTGTATTTTCTGCGGGGCGGAGGAGGAGTCTTGTTCACATATGTTCTTTGAGTGTAGATTTGTGTGGCTTTTGTGGAACCTTTGCAGTGCATGGTTGGGAGTGCAAAGTGTGTTCCATAATGTTCCTCTGTTAAATTTTTCCTAATTTAGGATTTGTAATGCGACCGCTTTGGTAAATGAGGTTTGGGGGGCGATTTAGATCGCAGTTGTCAACGAGATTTGGAAGCATAGAAACAAAGTAATATTTGATGGGGGTGTTATAAATGTTTTGAAAGTTTTTGCCTTGGTGCAACTGAAGGCTTGGTCTTGGGTTACTTCCAAGTTGCAGGATGCGATTTTTTCATTCTCTGCTTGGTGTATTGACCCTTTGGCCTGTATGGAGATGTTGTCTTGAGTTTTTGTTGGGAGTAAAAGAGAGTGTTGTAGGCATTTCTTGTTGGTGTTTAAGTAGTGGCTTTTAGGTGTGGTGAGGATGAGTCCAGAGAAATAGGTTATTGGTTATGTGTTTTGTATATGAGTTGGACTACCCCTTAAGTGACCCACATTTATTCATTGTTTATTGCTAATAAAAATCTGGATCTAACCCACACATATCCTTTTATCTGTATTTTGTTTTAATTATAATTATAATTTAATAATATCTTGAATAATAATTACTCTATTCTAGTGTTTATTTCTAATTACAATTTTCACTTGTTTCGTATTTGTAATTAAAGATTTATTTGAGCAAAAAATTGTCAATAATTATTTTTATCATCAAACTTTTCCGTAAGTTAATTTATATAAACATTTCATGTAACTTTTGTAAATTCTTATTTTTAACTTGGGGATAAATTAATTTCATCTTATAAGAAGTTATTTTTTTTCCTTTTTTAATTCTTACAAGTACAAACAAAAATAATCTCCAAACATATATTTGACTAATTACTAACAGTATTATCTATGAATGACCTAATTAATTTGACATTCCTTGTGCAATTGTCCTCTATCAGAACAGTAGTCATAGACCAGATGTTTCTTTGTTACATATTGGTATGCCTTTTGTTGGTGAGGGTTTAGTTGCCAATGTTTGTGATCATTCCACCATAAATAAGGAGAATAGCAGAGAAATTTGTAGTGGTTTTGAGTTTGGCAAGCATGAATATTGAAACCCTCAAAGTGAGCAGTGAAGGGAGCTTGATTCCAGTCAATTCTCTTCCCATTAGATGCCCAAGGTTCACCATTCCATATGCTAGCCGTAACGTGCATTTCTTGCAAAGGAAAACCCACTCCAACCTCCGAATTGTTCTTGAATACCCTAATTGGTATTTCATCCACGTAAAACCTGATTCAACCTCAACAAAAATTAAAGGAATTTTCATATGTAACACTGTCTTAGAGATCTTATATAATATATAGTCTATAAATACAACAAAAGATGAATTATGTCTGCAATTCCATATCTTCTCCCTACATCTCCTTAATATTTTTCAATTTCAACTCTACCATTTTGAGTAGATGTTAGGATTTTTGTTTGGATGAAAATTGTGGTAACTTCTTCATTTCAAGTGGTCTTATTCACTACAAGAAAATCATGAAATAGAAACCAATTTTAGAAACAGAAAATAATACTTGCTATAATGACTAAATTAGATACCATTTTAGAGACTAAAATTCTTTTTTTGTTTCTAAATTAGTTTCTATTATTGTTAAATAGTTTTTTAAATTGGTATTTAATTACCTACCAAGGTTTTAACTACCAATTATTTAGATTCTAAATTTGGTTGCAAAAACCTTAGTAGCTAATTAGATACAAATTTAGAAACCATCTAATAATAATAGAAACTAATTTAGAAACCAATTCTTTTTTAGTTTTTAAAATGGTCTCTAGTTTAGTCACTATAGCAACTAATTATTTTTTGTTTCTAAAATTGATTTCTATTTCATGATTTTCTTTGTAGTGATTGTTTGTCTGTCATGGTCGATGGTAGTTGATGATGAACGTTATTGAGGTAAGTTTTATGGAGTTTTTATGTTTGGTTTTTGTTCGTTTTTTTTTTTTCATTTTTTCCATGTATACCGGGTTATGAAATATGTAACACCCCTACTATAATATGTATTTCAGATTATTCGAAATACATTTTAAAATTACATTATTTAATAATTTTTTTATAGTGATTATTGATAAAAAAACATATTGTCTTTTTTTTTATTAAAATTAGACCTGTATTTAATCACACAGTGCACGAAAATTTTACTAGTTTATAAAATTGTTATACTACTTTGATAACTCAAACATACCCTACTAGAAGTTGGAAAATTTATAGGAAAAAAAGTAATTTTTTTCAAGTAGCTGGTGGCCAAATTTAATGAAAAGCAGATTGGAGTTTGAATGATATAAATATTTAGGGAAGTTGATAACACCAATGAGATATTGAATTTTGAATGGTAATAGCTTACACTATTTGATGTTGGTTCCAAAGGAGTCCATATGTATGAAAATCGATAGTGGGATCAAACCAGAGACTATGTCTTTGCTCTCTGCCACCTTCATCATTTGCAAATATATTGGTTTGCAACATATGAGGCTCTCCATTGTTTCCCAAGAATTCAAAGTCGATCTCATCATGTTTTTCTCCCATACCTTCATACACTGTTGAAGTCAGCTACAATTACACAAAAAATAATACTCAATTTAACTTAATTATGTAATTAAGGAATATATATTTTTATAAAGAACTCAAAAGGTAAAATGAATTGATACATAAAAGGCTGTCACAACTCCTCTAGAGTCCTTGTTGGGTATCTTTATTCTCATATGAAAGAATCCAGAAGCATACTCCAATTTTGATCTGAAGCCAGCCCCTACATATGAAATACTAGTTAATTTTCTTTTTACAATTAAACTATACCACTCTTTTCTATAGTTTAAGCTAGATTGCTCCAATAAAATCCAATCCAAATCCAAATATTTTAATTATATTTTACATCTAAATTCATATTTTTTATAAAATAATTTGGATTTTTAAAAATCCAAATCTAAATATTTGAAATCTAAATTCATATTTTTATAAATTGTTCTTTATAAATCTACATAATATTAAAAAAATATTACTATAATGTAATTTAAAATTTATCTTTATTTTTTTTGTGTGTGATAAAGGTTAATTATTATAACTCTTTAGTGTTAAGCTTATGTTTTTAATTATTCATTAATTTCAATATTTTTATTGTAGTTTAACATTTTTATGTTTAAGCATTTATTATTTATTTAATATATATTTAAAACACGTAAGTTTGATTTTACGAGAATTTTTTTTTATCCCGATTTCACTTTCTTTTATATAAAATATAAATTAAATAGTTTTAATACGTTTAATTTAAAAAATCGTATTAGGCACATCTTAATTTTGATAAAAAAAAATCCTAATAAAAAATTAATCCACTATTATTAAGATAAAACATTATCTCATTTTCTATTTTTGTTACGAAAATCATTTAATTTTAAAATACTAAAATAAATTATATAAAAGAGATATTTTTCACTTATTTGACGCCATTTCAATAGAAAAAGTTTATTCTTGAGAATTCTAAAATGAATATTTTCCATTTTCCCTCTCCAACAAGAAACAAAAATTTAATATTTTTATTTCATGTACGTTTTCTTCTCTACAAATCATAGAAATCATGCGTGATTGGAGTTGGGATATCCATACCATTCACCTCCATGTTTAAGGGTGATTGAATTTAGATTGAAAATTTGGATTCTTCAATTTTTAAAACCTATATAAACAAAATGAAAGTGTGATATTGAAAAATTATAAAATATGGATCAAAATTAAATTCAGATTTAATTGAATATTTTTTCTAATGAACCATATAGCAATGCAAAAATGAAGTAGTTTGGCCCAATTTAATTTTTTTATCCACTCTTATAAGCTTCTACATATATGAACATGCATTTACTAAGTTAACCCAAGCTAATAGTATTATAATAATTTATGGAATACAGTAATATCAGTTAGTAAAAATATAACTTTTTTTATTGTATGAAACTCACTCATTATGAGAACATAAGAGACAATAAGATATGCTTCTTAAATAATTTTAAAATCTTTTATTCATAGAAAAAAAAGCAAACACAAATTTAACAAGGTACGTGTTGTCTAACCAAAGACTCTCCTCTTAGATTACATATAATAATTACTAAATATTTGTATAAAAGGATCATTAAATGAAAACAATTATTCTCGACGAATTTAAATTTTCTGCTGAATTTTTAGTTTCATTCTTCTAATGTACTTTTTAAAATATACTAATTTTAATATTCTAAAATATACTAATTTTAATATTCTAAAGTATACTAATTTTAATATTTTAAAATATATTAATCTTTTTCTAATATATCAAAATTAGTGTATTTTAAAGTCATTGTAGAAGTATAACATAAAAAACTCAGTATATATAAAGAGACTCTTTAATCAAACACGTAAGTCTTTTAACAAGCATAAAATTATACAAACCTGAAGTTTTATCAATTGAGAGTTGAACTTCTCTACCATGTTGTAGAAAGAAGACATGATGGTTTCCCCATACAACCTTGTAGTTCTGTTGGAAGCTAACTTCATCACTTTTTCTGGCATATACTATGGCCAGTGCCACAAAGAGAAGAAGGGCATAACAGAAGCTGCATAGCAGTTTAATGGTTAATAAAAAATTACCATAAAAGCGAACAGAATTTGAAGACAAAAAAGGCTTTTCCTTACTTTTGTTGTTTGTGCAAATGAACCATTATGTCAAACAAAGTACACCACACTATTCTCACTGTGAAGTTTGTTGTGATTTTGATTGTAATTTATAGCAATGATTATGGATTATGTAAAGAGTATCACAGGGTAATGAATCTTAACTACATTTCCATGTCAAGGAAAAACTTTGGGTGAGGAAGAAGTGGTGAAAGTGTAAAGTGACAGATACATTCATTAAAACAGCACACAAGTTGTGGCTCGTAAGCTTGTGAATGCCCTATTTATTCCTTCAAGTTGGTCTATTTTCACGTTACTCTTGTGGCTTGTGAAAGGCCCCTCCTTGTTACTATGCACCATTCCTCTAAAGTTGATGAAAATCCCAGTGACTACGAACGTACACGTAAATAGATATATTCTATCAATTTCTACGATCGATCATCTTGAACTCATCTTTTCATGCTTAGTATATATCTGGAATTTGATATCTTGCTTTCTCTTATCTGTAATCTTCTACTTGAAAAGGAAAAAAGGAAACTCAAGTAGTCATGCAAAAGGACATATCGATACTATTTTAAGGTAGTCTTTCCTTTTCGTAAGTGTATAAATCCATATATAAATATATACCTGCCTTCTTAAAATTGGTGAATACTCGTATACATGGATAATTTGATTTACAATTACAAAAAGAAAATTTTAGTCCATTATCTTTTTATTATTATCTTTTTAAAGTGAAGAATTGGCAATGAGAAAAATAATATTTATACATATACATATATATTAGTTTTATTTTGATTTCAATAGCTAAGCTTTGTTTTTTTTTTTTTTTTTTCTGGGAAAGTGAAAACTCACTTTAGCCTTATTTTCTGTATGCCGTTTCCAAATGAAATTCATTATTGGACATTTTGTGGTCTTTATTTCCCACCTCCATGGTTTTTGAGGGTATTGAAAAAGTATAAATTGCCCTTTAATTAGATTTTCAGATTGTAAATTTTGAAAATTTATTTTGGAATACATAATTTAAAAATATTTTTATTATGAAATTCATAATATATTTTTTGATTTTGAATTGTATAATTCGAAATGCACTTACCAACTATACACTACAAAATATATTTTTGATTTTTTATAATTATTTAGGTTTAGTGTTTATGATTTATAATCCGAAACACATTTTTATATAAAAAAATATATTCTTGTTTTATAGAATCCAAAATATGTTTTGGGACTCTGAAATTTAAAATACACTTTTGAATTTTATATTTTATAATTCAAAATTCATTTATTTATGCGATAAAAATGCATTTTTAAAAAATATATTTTTATATTATACAATTTTCAATGTTCCTAACTTTTTCAACACCTATACAAGTGTAAGAAGAAAATATAAGGAGATGAAAGAAAGATTTTTTGTATTTACCAATTATCTAAAAGGACACTAAAATGGATATAATTTTTTTAATAGTTATTATCATCCTCATTAAAAATAATTAATAACGTTCTTATCAAAATGGAGCGCGACTCTCTCCATTTAGAAGAAGTGATGTCATTAGAAAGTGGAGTTTATACCCCAATGATTGATCACCGAGTTGTTGATGAAGTTTAAGGAAAAATTTACTATGTAAATTTTTTTTCGACATTTAAATTTGTAAAAATTAGAGAAACTATGTATAATATATGACTATAAAGAGAATAAGAGAATTAATTTACCACTCCTTGTGTAATTGATATAAATTTATAGACTATTGAACCTAAGTTAAAATATTTCAAAAGATAATTTAAAATAAATAAAAAATATGATTGATTACTTAATATTTATCATTCACTTAGTTATAATATATACCTACATATTCGACTTATACATATACATCTGATTTGGTCAGATAGTAATATTATTATATAATAGAAAATTTTGATTATGAAGGAAGAAAAGAAAAACAATTTTGTTTTTGTTTTTGACAAGGATAGATCCTTGCTGTGATCTCATTTGTGATAATGAGTAGTCAAGTGAGAAGAAGATAATAAAGAGTTAACGTTTGAATGATGATAAAAGTAAAAAGAAAAGAAGTAAATAAAAGGGGATATAAAGGGAGGTGAAGTGTATAAAATTGATTACAATGGAGAAATAATAAGAAATCCCATGAAAATTTCTGTACCAAAACAAGAAAAGGATTTGTATTTTAGTTTTATAATAATCAAAATCATCACTGATGAAATATAAATGACTACTGGCCGTATAAAATGTGGATAAGATTCACGTGATAGTCTTTTTCATGTAAAAAAATGTTCAGACTTGACCGTAGACTTGTAGGAAGATTGTTGATCACTTAAAAGGCGAGACATTGCTTATCCTATTTGTAAATAAATTCATGTATAATCTTGGAGAAAATAATTCGTATTTTGAGATATTTCAAATTTTGATCCACTAGAAACTAGAAGAAACCTTTTCTCAAGAAAAGAAAAAAACAATTGAAAGTAATCAAAGTGTAAGCGTGTACTTATCGATATTGATTGGGCTGAATTCTTAGATAACAATGATATCCTGCTTGAGAGTTGATTAAATTTGAAAATTTCAAAGTATTTCGATTTTAGAGTTTTGAGGCTTTAGTGTATATATATATATATATATATATATATATATATATATATATATATATATATATATATATATATATATATATACTTGTTACAATTCTAGGTATTCTAGGCAGTACAAACAAAATTTTTTGTCGGGTCGTTGTCACGATTTTTTGAATTTTTTTTCTAAAAATCATATTTATCCAAAGGCTTCTTAAGTGTGTGTGGAAAGCAAATGGGTTTGTGCTTCAACTAACTCAAAATGAGGGAATCGACCCAATGTGCATAGGTGGAGGAAATTAGGGTTTTTGAAATAAGGTTTTTTAATATGGTTTTTCTTTTTCCATGTATGGCTGTGCAATGGTGATTTTAGTAGATGTTGCAAAACAATGACAGATCACCCTTTGGATAATGATTTTTGAATTTGAATATGTGATTTATAGCGCTTTTTTTGCTATATATACGATGTTTGTGGCTTGGTGAACCTCCATTCGCAATGCATTCAAATTCCTTTTTTTTGTTCTCTTCTGTAGCATCGTTTCCTTGTTGGGTTTTGATGCATTTTTTTAAGGTTCTGATCAAAGTTGTTTGCTTTTATCTTTTATCTTCTACGGTTTTTTTTGTCTATAGTGTTTTCTCTTCATCTCTTTTCGTTTTCAGTACTCTATTTGTTGGGTTTTACTGTATTTTATTTTTCGTTTTCTCTGTTTGTTAGGTTTTTTGTTCACAGTTTCAAGCTTTTATTTTTTCTCTTCATCTATTTATGGTATTTTTTCTCCACTTTTCTTGATATTTTTGGTTCTTTGCATCTTACGATTTCTGCCCATTTCCAGTATTTTTAATCCAATTTTTTGGATGTTTTTTGTTTTCTTTGGCAACCGATGTAGGTTTTTAGGGTTGTTTGTAATTCCAATCATGCAGGTTTACGGTATTTAGGGTTTTCTATAATTTTTGGATATTCTTTTTCTTTGTTTACAATATTTTTTTCTCCAATTTTTGAGTATCTCTTTTGTGGTTTAAGAATTCACGTTCACTCATTCTGTATGTTCTCTGCACTTTTTTTTCCTTCTATGTTCATTGTTCATTGTTCATTGTGCCTTGCATTTATCTACATTTTCAGCAGCTTTTTATCTTTTCTGTTCACAATTTCTTGCATTTTCCAGGTTTTTCCATTTAAT